>NW_027591092.1:0-116941 GCF_964213995.1 Mustelus asterias
CCCCCCTCCCCCCCACCCCCAGCTCCCCCCTCTCTCCCCCCCCAGCTCCCCCTCTTCCCCCCCCCCCCCCCCAGCTCCCCCCCCAGCTCTCCCCCCCCCGCCCCAGCTCCCCCCTCTCCCCCCCCCCGCCAAGCTCCCCCCTCTACCCCCCCCAGCTCCCCCTCTCCTCTCCCTCCCAAGCTAACCCTCTCTTCCCCAGCACCCCCTCTCTCTTCCCTAGCACCCCCTCTCTCTTCCCCAGCACCCCTCTCTCCTCCCCAGCACCCCCTCTCTCTCTTCCCCAGCACCCCCTCTCTCTTCCCCAGCACCCCCTCTCTCTTCCCCAGCACCCCCTCTCTCTCTTCCCCAGCACCCCCTCTCTCTTCCCCAGCACCCCCTCTCTCTTCCCCAGCAGCCCCTCTCTCTTCCCCAGCACCCCCTCTCTCTTCCCCAGCACCCCCTCTCTCTTCCCCAGCACCCCCTATCTCTTCCCCAGCACCCCCTCTCTCTTCCCCAGCACCCACTCTCTCTCTTCCCCAGCACCCCCTCTCTCTCTTCCCCAGCACCCACTCTCTCTCTACCCCAGCACCCCCTCTCTCTTCCCCAGCACCCCCTCTCTCTCTTCCCCAGCACCCACCCTCTCTCTTCCCCAGCACCCCCTCTCTCTTCCCCAGCACCCCCTGTCTCTTCCCCCAGCACCCCCTGTCTCTTCCCCCAGCACCCCCTCTCTCTCTTCCCCAGCACCCCCTCTCTCTCGCCCCCACTCCCCTCAGCTGCCCTTCTCCAACACGGTAAGAAGTTTAACAACACCAGGTTAAAGTCCAACAAGTTTATTTGGTAGCAAATGCCACTCGCTTTCGGAGCGCTGCCCCTTCGTCAGCTGGAGCTCAACACCCCCAGCTCCCCCTCCCCGCCAGCTCCCCCTTTCCCTCCCAGCTCCCCCTCTCCCCCCAGCTCCCCCTCTCTCCCCCCTATCTGCTCCTCCCCCCAGCTCTGCCCAGCTCTGCACCGCCGCCCCCCCCCCCGCCCCGCCCCGAGCTCCCTCTTATTAACAGTGGAGGAATAATACAGCAGCTGGTCTTTTTCCTTCAGCAAGTTTATTCTACATGCAGCTCAGTACAGATACAAGCTCCTCTGATTCCCCCACAGTATCTGTTCCTGCTGTGTCCATTTATACTCTTTCAGAGGTTGAGTCAATAACCATCGCCTGTCTTCAATAAGGCAATTACTGTAATTGCCACAGTATGCATTTGCTGATACACTGACTCTCCTCTCCGCATCCCCCAGCTCCCCCACCCTAACCCCCCCCCACTTTGCCATATTTCTCCCCTCTTCATGCCCCCAGCAACCCCTCTCTGCCCCCCAGGGAGCATTACAACTGGATTCAACAATTACCCAATATTCATACCTGCCCCGGGGCCCTGAATCCAATGGGAAATATTCCCGATATACTGCTCTGTTACAGACTACGTGTGAAAGCTGGGCTTTTTTAGTCTTTACAATCACTATCTTATCATAATCACTATCATTCCTTATCATAATCAAGGACCCCACGCACCTCGGACATTCTCTCTTCCACCTTCTTCTGTCGGGAAAAAGTCTGAGGTCACGTACCAACCGACTCAAGAACAGCTTCTTCCCTGCTGCTGTCAGACTTTTGAATGGACCGACCTCGCATTAAGTTGATCTTTCTCTCCACCCGAGCTATGACTGTAACACTACATTCTGCACTCTCTCCTTTCCTTCTCTATGAACGGTATGCTTTGTCTGTATAGTGCGCAAGAAACAATACTTTTCACTGTATGTTAATACATGTGACAATAATAAATCAAATCAAATCAAATTAATTCCTTTTGCTGCTGGGCAGTGGGTACGAGCTGTACAGCAGGATACTCACGTGTCAAATCTTCAACTTCTTCCGGTTCCTTCAAATCGAGGGCCAGTGCCTCCAGATTACGGAAATGCCGCTGAAGAACCGGATTCTCAAAGCTCTCAGGCCTAATCCAGAGGGATAGAAATGGTCACCATTTTATTTTAAGGAGAATTTGCAGAAATTTCCTGTTCATCTGCACAGGGGAAATCATAGAAATCCTACAGTGCAGGAGGAGGCCATTCAGCCCATCGAGTCTGCACCGACAACAATCCCACCCCAGGTCCTATCCCCGTAACCCAATGTATTTACCCCGCTAGTCCCTCTAATCTACACATCTGGGTCACTGAGGGGCAATTTAGCACGGCCAATCCCGCACACCTTTCAGACTGTGGGAGGAACCCGGAGGAAACCCATGCAGACACGGGGAGAACGTGCAGACTCTCCGCACAGACAGTGATCCCCTAAAGGCGCAGAAAGTATCGCTGGAACCTCCGACTGACCTGTATTTAAACCGGAGCTTCTGCACCACTGATTTCATCTTCTCGATCTGATCCTCGCTGGCCACTCGCTTCTCCGTAAAGCCGATCTTCCTGACATCGTCGGCGTAAGGCAAATAAAGCAGGTGGAATCCTGATGGGAAAACAATACTTTTTGTTTTGTTTGTACCAGGAATCGGTGAGCATTTCACACGTCCACTCTGCCCGACTCAGGAGTTGCATTTGATGGGATGACCTGGGATGAACATTCGCGTTTTTGCAGAAATCAGGTCAAAGCTACGACTAGTAAAGTTTTAAAGTTTAAAGTTTCAAAGTTTATTTTATTAGTGTCACAAGTAGGTTTACATTAACACTGCAATGAAGTTACTGTGAAAATCCCCTAGTCGCCACACTCCTGTTCGGGTACACTGAGGGAGAATTTAGCACGGCCAATCCACCCTAACCCGCACGTCTTTCAGACTGTGGGAGGAAACCGGAGCACCCGGAGGAAACCCACGCAGACACGGGGAGAACGTGCAGACTCCGCACAGACAGTGACCCAAGCTGGAAATTGACCCAGGTCCCTGGGTGCGTGTGTGAGTGGGGATTGCAGCTCTGTGGGGTGTTTGGATTCTTTGCGTACTTTAATGCTTTTCAGACGTGACAGAAAACTGCGGTCCCCACATCCCTCGGAGGTGGATGTTAACGACCCTGTTTTGAAGAGCAGCAGGGGAGTTTTCCTTGGTGTCTCGGCCAGTATTCATCCCTCAATCAACATCGCTTAAAAAACTCTGCCTATCGTCAGGTTACTGTTCCCAGGGAGGAAACCACAAGTGAAGACCCACGTCTAAAATCACTGCACTGCCAATGTAATGCAGGACTACAGCGATGGTAAATGATTCATTGAATGACACTGCATAGAAGCCATTCAGCCCATCATGGCTATACTGGCTCTTTGAAAGAGCTTATCCAATGCGTCTCAAGAGCCTTCTCTTTCCCCCAGCCCTGCAATCTTTTCCCCTTTATAGATTGGATCAATTTCCTCTCAGCAGTTATTATGTAATCTTCAATTTTCATCCATCCACTGTAACATGTATCCGCTATAACTCTGAACTATAGAAATCTGAAGTTAGTTCATCTGAGTCCAAGCCCAGGCTGTGGTGCTATCTTTCTCTTACGTTGATCTTTCTCTACACCCTCGCTGTGACTGTAACACTACATTCTGCACTCTCTCCTTTCCTTCTCTATGAACGGTATGTTTTGTCTGTATAGCGCGCAAGAAACAATACTTTTTACTGTATACTAATAAACGTGACAATAATAAATCAAATCAAATATCTGGTTTCAGTTCCTCTCTGCATTGGAGCTGCACACAATCAGCCAGGCTCCACTGTGTGCATATATGTGTGTGTACGTGCGGTGTGCGCGTACGTGTGTTGCGCGCGTGTACGTGTGGTGCGCTTGCACGTGTGGTGTGCGCGCGCACGTGTGGTGTGCGCACACGTGTGGTGCGCGCGTACGTGTGGTGTGCGCACATGTGTGGTGTGCGCTTGTACGTGTGGTGTGCGCTTGTACGTGTGGTGCGCGCTTGTACGTGTGGTGCGCGCTTGTACGTGTGGTGTGCGCGCATACGTGTGGTGTGCACGTACGTGTGGTGCGCGTGTATGTGTGGTGCGTGTGCGTACGTGTGGTCGTGCGTGTACGTGTGGTGCGTGCATGTACGTGTGGTGCGTGCATGTACGTGTGGTGCGTGCATACGTATGGTGCGCGTATATGTGTGGTGCGTGTGTACGTGTGGTGTGTGCGTGTGTGTGTGGTGCGCGTGTACATGTGCTGTGTGCGTGTACGTGTGGTGTGTGTGTGTACGTGTGGTGCACGCGTACGTGTGGTGTGTGCGTGTACGTGTGGTGTGTGCGTGTACGTGTGGTGTGTGTGTACGTGTGGTGCACGCGTACGTGTGGTGTGCGCGTATGTGGTGCGCGCTTGTACGTGTGGTGCGTGCTTGTACGTGTGGTGTGCGCACGTACGTGTGGTGCGCGCGCGTACATGTGGTGTGCGCGCGTACGTGTGGTGTGCGCGCGTACGTGTGGTGTGTGCGTGTACGTGTGGTGCGTGTGTATACGTGTGGTGCGTGCGTGTACGTGTGGTGTGTCTGTGTACATGTGGTGCGTGTGTGTATCTGAGATGTGTGTAAATGTGTGCTATGTGTGTACGTGTGGTGTGTGTACGTGTGGTGTGTGAACATGTGATGTGTGTACATGTGATGTGTGTACGTGTGGTGTCTGTACGTGTGGTGTGTGTACATGTGATGTGTGTACATGTGATGTGTGTACGTGTGGTGTGTGTACGTGTGGTGTGTGTACGTGTGGTGTGTGTACATGAGATGTGTGTACATGATGTGTGTACGTGTGGTGTGTGTACATGTGATGTGTGTACATGTGATGTGTGTACGTGTGATGTACGTACGTGTGGTGTGTATACGTGTGGTGTGTATACGTGTGGTGTGTATATGTGTGGTGTGTATATGTGTGGTATGTGGTGTGTGTGTGGGGAAGGTGAGTGGGGGTAGGATAGGCAACAGCTACGATGCCCTCCATAGACAAATAGTGTGTGAATAATTATCATATGTGGCCAGGCAGAAAAGGTGCCGGAGATTCTGTGGCACTGGTGTGACCATAACTCAGTCAGAAAGGAGAGACAAATCAAGTGTACTCACCCAGTCAGTGAGCGATCCGAGAGAGACAGTGTCACTGACCTGGAGGGATGGTCTGCACTTTCTGATCATCCAGCGCCTCCTCCTGTGGGACCAACGCCACAAATCGGGGTGGGGTGTTCCTCCGGGGAGTGTAGCGGCAAACAGCATACACGTCCTTCTCCAGGCACTTGGTGAGCAGTGCGCTGAATAAAGTGGTGCTTCCCGTTGGGAATGTGAAACATAAACACAGCTCAGAACAATAAGCACCTGGCACCAGGGCTGGCCCAAAGGCTGCTGGAAAGGACCAGGGGGGCTGACCTCTCTGAGCTGCTTAGCAAGCGGCGACGATAAAGTCAAATTGTTACTTCATCCCCTATAACACGATAGAATTCTTCATCAAGGTGGACAGTGAGGGAGTTGATTTTGAGACTAGGGTCCTGAATCTTAGTAAAGGAAACTACGATGAATATGAGGCACAAGTTGGCTTTGATAGATTGGGAAATGTTATTTAAGGGGACGATGGTGGATCGGCAACGGCAAACATTCAAAGAATGATTATTTAATCCAGTCTGGCACAAAAATAAAACTGGAAAGGTGGCCAAACCAAGGCTTACAAGGGAAATTAGAGATAGTTAAAGGTCCAAGGGAGAGGCATACAAATGATCCAGAAAAACTGTAGACCTGAGGATTGGGACAGTTTATAATTCAGCAAAGGGACTAATTAATAAGAGGAAAATGGAGTACGGGAGTAAGCTCGTGGGAAACATAAACATTGACTGTAAAAGTTTAGAAACATAGAATCCTACAGTACAGAAAGAGGCCATTCGGCCCATCGAGTCTGCACCGACCACAATCCCACCCAGGCCCTACCCCCATATCCCTACATATATACCCACTTATCCCTCTAACCGACACATCTCACGACACTAAGGGGCAATTTTTAGCATGGCCAATCAACCTAACCGGCACATCTTTGGACTGTGGGAGGAAACCGGAGCACCCGGAGGAAACCCACGCAGTCACGAGGAGAATGTGCAGACTCCACACAGACAGTGACCCAAGCCGGGAATCGAATCCAGGCCCCTGGAGCTATGAAGCAGCAGTGTTAACCACTGTGCTACCGTGCCATCCAACTTCTATTAGGTGTGTGAGGTGAAAAAGATTGTTAACGACAAACTAGGTCCTTTACAGTCAGAAACAGGGGAATTTATAATGGGGAACAAAGAAATGGCTGACCAACTAAATACATACTCTGGTTCTGTCTTCACAAAGGAGGACACAAATAACGTACCAGAAAAGTTGGGGAACACAGGGTCTAGGGAGAGGGAGGAACTGAAGGAAATTAATATTAGTAGAGAAATGGTTTGGGGAAATTGAGATTGAAGGCTGATAAATCCCCAGGGCCCGATAATCTACACCCCGGAGTACTTAAGGAAATGGTCTGAGAAATAGTGGGTATATTGGTATTCATCTTCCAAGGTTCTATAGCCTTTGGGACAGTTCCTATGGATTGGAGGGTAGCTAATGTAACCCCACTATTTAAAAAGGGAGGCAGAGAGAAAACAGGGAATTATAGACCAGTCAGCCTGACGTCGGTAGTGGGGGAGGATTTAATAGCAGAGCACTTGGTAAACAGCGGCTGGACAGGACAGAGTCAGATGGATTTACACGAGGGGAATCATGCTTGACAAATCTACTGGAATTCTTCAAGGATGTAACTAGTAGAGTTGATGAGGGGCAGCCAGTGGATGTGGTTTATTTGGACTTTCAGATAAGGTCCCACATAAGAGATCAGTGTGTGAAATTAAAGTGCATGGGATTGGGTAGTGTATTGAGATGGATAGAAAACTGGTTGGCAGGCAGGAAACAAAGAGTAGGAAATAAACAGGTATTTTTCCAAATGGCAGGCAGTGATTAGTGGGGTACCGCTGGGATCAGTGCTGGGGCCCCAGCTATTCACTACATATAAATTAATGATTTAGACGAGGGAACGAAATGTAATATCTCCAAATCTGCAGATGACACAAAGCTGGGTGAGCTGTGAGGAAGATGGAGAGATGCTTCAGTGTGATGTGGACAAGTTGAGTGAGTGGGCAAATGAACAGCAGATGCAGTATAATTTGGAGAAATGTGAGGTTATCCACTTTGGTAGCAAAAACGGAAGGCAGATTACTATCTGAAAGGCCATAAATTAGGAGAAAGGAATGTGAAATGAGACCTGGGTGTCCTCATGCACCAGTCGCTGAAGTTAAGCATTCAGGTGCAGCAGGCGGTGAAAAAGGCAAATGGAATGTTGGCCTTCATAGCGAGAGGATTTGAGTACGGGGCAGGGGTGTCTGGTTGCATATATATGGGGCCTTGGTGGGACCACACCTGGAATATTGTGTGCAGCTTTTGTCTCCTTTTCTGAGGAAGGACGTTCTTGCTGTAGAGCGGAGGTTTACCAGGCTGATTCCTTGGATGGCGGGACTGACTCCCAAGGTGAGATTGAGTCGGTTAGGATTATATTCACCAGAGTTCAGAAGAATGAGGGGGGGGGAATCTCATAGAAACCCGTGTCTACGTGGGTTTCCTCCGGGTGCTCCGGTTTCCTCCCATAATCTGAAAGACGTGCTGGTTAGGTGCATTGGCCATGCTAAATTCTCCCTCGGTGTACCCAAACAGGCGCCAGAGTGTGGCAACTCAGGGATTTTCACAGTAACTTCATTGCAGTGTTAATGTAATTGTGACACAAATAAATAAACTTGAATTTCTAACAAGACGAGACAATGTAGATGCAGGAAGGATGTTCCCCAATGGCGGGGGGTTGGGGCGGCGTACAGAACCAGGGATCACAATTTAAGAATACAGGCTAAACCATTTAGGACAGAGATGAGGAAAAATGTCTTCACCCAGAGGGTGGTGAATATGTGGAATTTGCTACCACAGAAAGTAATTGAGGCCAAAATATTGAATGTATTCAAGAAGCAGTTAGATATAGCACTTGGTTGGGGCGAAGAGGATCAAAAGATATGGGGGGGAAGATGGGAACAGAATATCGAGTTGGATGATCAGCCATGATCATAATGAATGATGGAGCAGACTCGAAGGGCTGAATGGCCTCCTCCTGCTCCTATTTTCTATGTTTCTAACCAGGGTAATAGGATTCAGCACCTGACTCCTCGATTCAAAGTGTGAGAAATCTTTGGCGTGATCTATGATCCAGAGCAGTGGAGAGAACACATTAACGCCATTCAGTATGTAACCGCATGCTGTAATGAGAGGAAGTGGACCAGTTACAATGAGCTCAAATTCATCTTCTCATCTCTTAAGATATAATAATGCTCAGGTAGCATCAAACAATCAGTGATACAGCTCCCAAGGATAGGGTATACTCTTCAGGGTATTCTAGGATAGTTATATTCTATGCAGGGTTTTCTAGCGTAATTATATTCTATACAGGGTATTCTAGGGTAGGGGGATTCTCGAGGAGGGGTATTCTATCCGATAACATATTTGCATCTGCTCTGTATTACGGCTGCATTGTAAATACATAAAATGTCACTCTCTCTCTCTCCAGTAGGATTCCTTCATGCTGGAACATTAGCTCCTAACGTTTTAACACTTCTCGCTGCCACTGCAGGGTTTCCCATCATTATCTGCATGAATCTGTCTTGTGAACCATCAGCTAACTGAGGAGAAGGGGGATGAAGTTTGGACCCTGAGCTCTATAAATACCCTGGGTAGAGCCATGCCCACTTGGCCAAAGGGCAGCAGTAACAGCGGCTGAGGGTTACCTGTTACCAGCGTCTCATCTGGGTAAATGAACTGTGGGGGTCTGATGTGGTGGTGCTTCTTTAGGAGTGACAATGGCTTGAAACCAATGAGAACCAAGCCTGGGCCATCAAATCTCTTCAATTCCTCGGTTTCCTCTTTCTCCAGAACAATCTGCCTCTGTCCATAAACCTGGGAACCAAAAAGAACAAGAACAGGCTTAAATTATATGAAAGAGCAACATCTTTCGAGGTACTCGCCCGCTGACCCTCCCAAAGCCTGTCCACCATCTACAAGGCACAAGTCAGGAGTGATGGAGTACTCTCCACTTGCAGCTCCAGCAACACTCATGAAGCTTGACACCATCCAGGACAAAACAGCCGCTTGACTGGCACTCCTCCTACAAGCATTCACTTCCTCCACCACGGACACATTGGCAGCCGTGTGTACCATCGATAAGATGCACTGCAGGAACTGACCAAGGTTCCTTCAATAGCTCCTTCCAAACCCACAACTACTTCCAACTAGAAGGGCCAGGGCAGCAGATACCTGGGAAGACCATCACCTACAAGTTCCCCTCCAAGCCACTCACTATCCTGACTTGGAAATATATTGGCTGTTCCTTCACTGTCGCTGGGTCAAAATACCTGAACTCCCTCCCTAACAGCACAGTGGGTGTACCTACACCACATGCACTGTCGCGTTTCAAGAAGGAAGCTCACCACCACCTTCTCAAGGGCAACTAGGGATGGGCAATCATAGAATCCCTGCAGTGCAGGAGGAGGCCATTCAGCCCATTGAGTTTGTACCGACCACAATCCCACCCAGCCCCTATCCCTGTAGTCCCATGTATCTATCCTGATAGTGCCCCTGACACTAAGGAGCAATTTATCATGGCCAATCAACCTAACCCGCACATCTTTGGAGTGTGGGAGGAAACCGGAGCACCCGGAGGAAACCCACGCAGACACCGGGAGAACGTGCAGACTCCACACAGACAGTGACCCAAGCCGGGAATCGAACCCGGGTCCCTGGCGCTGTGAGGCACCAGTGCTAACCTCCGTGCCGCCCTAACGGTCCTCTTCTGGATTAGGTCACACTGTGTGATATGAGCGATCACCGTCATGAGTAACACAGCCTCTGTGTTATTTTGTTAAATAACACAGAGGCTCAAGCACGCTCTGTTCATTAGGCTGGACATATTTTGTGGAATAATCCATCAATATAGATGGTCATGTAACCACATCAAGCAGATAAACTCAATGAAGCGAAAGCAAAATACTATGGACGCTGGAAATCTGAAATAAAAACAGAGAATGCTGGAAAAGCTCAGCAGGTGCACGGAGAGAGAAGCAGAGTTAACATTTCGGGTCCGTATGCCTCTTCTTCAAAGAGCTAATCCAGTGAAGGTCTGACTGAAAAATGGAAAGTTAATCTCGGTATAAAAAGAGCAAAGGGATGGAAGCCTCTTCCCACTGGCTGTCTGGATTACGATGGTACAAAATATTCAGGACATTGGAAGAAGGGTGATGCGTATCCCAGAAACGGGGCGGCACGGTGACACAGTGGTTAGCACTGCTGCTTCACAGCGCCAGGGACCCGAGTTCGATTCCCGGCTTGGGTCACTGTCTGTGTGGAGTCAGCACGTTCTCCCCTGTGTCTGCGTGGGTTTCCTCCGGGTGTTCCAGTTTCCTTGCACAGTCCGAATGACGTGCTGGTTAGGGTGCATTGGCCGTGCTAAATTCTCCCTCAGTGTTACCCGAACAGGCGCCGGAGTGTGGCGACTAGGGGATTTTCACAGTAACTTCACTGCAGTGTTAATGTAAGCCTTACTTGTGACACTAATAAATAAACTTTTAACTTTAAACAGGTAACCAGTTAAAGACAGAGCAGAAAATAAAAATGATACCTCGTACTGATCCTTATTTTAAAATAAAAAAGCAAGTTACAGGGAGGGAATCAGTTTGTGGAAGAAAGGGATGGAGAGAGTCAAATGTAAGTAGAAAGATTCCTACATTACAGCAGTGGCTAAACTTCGAAACCAATGCTGAACAAGGAGACAGGTTGTCGAAGTTTTTTGTCTTGCACTCATCAGGACAAACCCCAGAAGGTCAAATTTCAAACAATTGTGACAATTTATACCACAGGAGAAAAGGGTGTTGATTGGTTGACAAGTCGACTCTGATTGGCCGAGGTCTTGCCATGGAGAAAGCAATGGGGAGCTCTCGGCTCCTCAAGCTGCCAGATAATTCAAAACAGGTGCAAGGCTTGGGCATATTCCTTTTGTCTGCAGGAAAGTTCAGAAGTACTTCATTGGCTGTGAAGTGCTTTGGGCCATCTTGAAGTTGTGGAAGGCGCTATTTTAATTAATACAAGTTCTTTTTCTCTTTATTTACTCATCTCATTACCATTCTATCTTTGCCTTGCACCATTATCTCTTCTGTTATTTAATCTCTGCTGCCTCCCCTTTCACTCTTTCCAGCCCTCCATGCATACCTTCCTTCTGTACCTGTTTGAACCCTGTGGCATGTCTAACGTGGGCTAGTTGTAAAGAAAAGTCATCGACCTAAAACATTAACTCTTGTTTCTCTCTGTACAGTACGCACAAGGGATACAATAACAGGGGAGTTCTGTTACTGGATGAGTAATTCAGAGGTTTTGACTAATGATAGAATCATTAGAATCCCTACAGTGCAGAAGGAGGCCGTTCAGCCCATCAAGTCTGCACCGACCACAATCCCACCCAGGCCCTATCCCCATAACCCTATGCATCTACCCGAGCTAGTCCCCCTGATACTAAAGGGGCAATTTAGCATGGCCAATCCACCTAAACCGCACATCTTTGGACTGTGGCAGGAAACCGGAGCACCCGGAGGAAACCCACGCAGACACGGGGAGAACGTGGAAACTCCAGATAGACAGTGACCCAAACCAGGAATTGAACCCGGGTCCCTGGCGCTGTGAGTCAGCAGTGCTAACCTACTGTGCCACCATGCCATCGATCTAGAGGCACGAGTTCAAACCACACCACAGCAACTGGGGGAGAAAAAGAGAAGATGCTGGAAAATCTCAGCAGGTTTGGCAGCATCTGTGAATAGAGAAAAGAGCCAATGTTTCGAGTCTGGATGACCCTTCGCCAGAGCTGTATAATAAAGGGGAAATTAGTCTGTGATCATGAAATTACCCGATTGTTGTAAAAACCCATCTGGTTCATTAATGCTCTTTAGAGAAGGAAATCTGCCGTCCTTACCCGGTCTGGCCCGTCTGAGGATCCAGAACCGCATGGCTGACTCTCAACTACCCTCTGATTGACTTAGAAAGCCACTCAGTTGTGTCAAAAGTCATGATGAAACTGCACTGTGGATGTGCCTTCACATCGCAGAGTGCAGCAGATTTAGAAAACGCCCCATCATCGCCTTCTCGAGGGCAATTAGGGATGCACAATAACTCACATCTCGTTCATGAATTAAGAAAGAGCATTTTCTGTTTGTATTTCAGATTACCAGCATCCGCAGTGTTTTGCCTTTGGACAGGCAGGAGTTGACGTTTTAATTCAGCACGGTATAGGTTCACCGTCCTTTACCTGGGCCTTCTTGGTGTCGCTGGGCAGGAGCAGACTGCCCGTCTCCCCGTTAAACCAGCGGGTTTTGGTTTTGACGGGCTTGTTGCTTTCTCGGTACAGGCGGATGGCACTGGGTTTCCTGGCACTCCGCACGAGATTGTAAACTCCGACTGAAAGTTCCACGCCTTCTCCCAGCTTCAGGTTCAGCCTGGCCAAAACAAAACACAAAAAAAACAGGACATCAAATACAAGCGGCACCGGAACAGAGAGTTTAACAGGGGCTGAAACTCAAAGACATTCTGATGCACATTAAGCGGTTGAAGAAGGCGGCAGTTTAGGGATGGGGGGCGGTGGGGTTTAAGCCAAGGTCCTGACGACTTGGTCAGTTGGATGTAAAAGATCCCACAGCACCACATGGAGGATGGCACGGTGGCACAGTGGTTAGCACTGCTGCTTCACAGCGCCAGGGACCCGGGTTCGATTCCCGGCTCGGGTCACTGTGTGGTGTTTACACATTCTCCCCGTGTCTGCGTGGGTTTCCTCCGGGTGCTCCAGTTTCCTCCCACATTCTGAAAGATGTGCTGGTTAGGGTGCATTGACCCGAACAGGCGCCGGACTGTGGTAAATAGGGGAATTTCACAGTAACTTCATTGCAGTGTGAATGTAAGCCTTACTTGTGACTAATAAATAAACTTTACTTTGGAGAGCAGGGAAGCTCTGTCCTGTCAAATTAACCTCCAAAAAACAGATCTGGTCATTATCTCACTGTTCAAGTGTGTGTGGAAAATAGTTGCTATGTTTACCAATGTTTGTGAGGAGGATTGTCAGAGGATGCAGCAGGATATCGATAGACTGGATAGACTTGGGCGGAGAAATGGCAGATGGAATTTAATCCAGACAAATGCGCCTCTGTTTTCTCAGAAGACTAAGGAAATTTGGCATGTCCACTATGACTCTCACCAACTTCTACAGATGCACCATAGAAAGCATTCTTTCTGGTTGTATCACAGCTTGGTATGGCTCCTGCTCTGCCCAAGACCGCAAGAAACTACAAAAGGTTGTGAATGTAGCCCAATCCATCACGTAAACCAGTCTCCCATCCATTGACTCTGTCTACACTTCCCGCTGCCTCAGCAAAGCAGCCAGCATAATTAAGGACCCCACACAGCCCGGACATTCTCTCTTCCACCAAAAGATACGGTCACGTACCAACTGACTCGAGAACAGCTTCTTCCCTGCTGCCATCAGACTTTTGAATGGACCTACCTTGCATTAAGTTGATATTTCTCTACATCCTAGCTATGGCTGAAACATTTTTCACTCTCTCCTTTCCTTCTCTATGAATGGTATGCGTTGTCGGTATAGTGCGCAAGAAACAATACTTTTCACTGTATACCAATACATGTGACAATAATAAATCAAATCAAATCAAAGATGATGCATTTAGAAAGGTCCAATGCAGTACGGAAATACACAGGAAATGGCAGGACCCTTAGAAGCATTAACATACAGAGGGATCTGGGCGTACAGGTCCACAGTTCCCTGAAAGTGGCAACACAAGTGGATAAGGTGGTCAAGATGGCGTATGGCATGCTTGCCTTCATCGGTTGGGCCATAGGGTGCAAAATTTGGCAGGTCAAGTTGCAGCTGTATAGAGCTTTCGTTAGGGCATGTTTGGAATATTGCATACAGTTCTGGTCGCCACATTAAAAGTTTACCAGGATGTTACCTGGTTTGGAGGGTATTAGCTATGAGAAGAGATTGGACAAACTTGATTTGTTTTCATTTGAACGTCAGAGGCTGAGGGGCGACCTGAGAGAAGTCTACAAGATTATGAGAGGCGTGGATAGAATGGATAGTCAGAGTCTTTTTCCCAGGGTAGAAATGCCAATTACTAGGGGACAGAGGTTTAAGGCAAAAAGGGGGAAAGTTTAAAGGAGATGTGAGAGGCAGGTTATTTTACACAGAGGGTGGTAAGTGCCTGGGACGCGCTGCCAGAGGAGGTGGTAGAAGCAGACACAATAGCAACATTTAAGAGGCATCTGGATAGATACATGAAAAGGCTGGGAATGGAGGAATTTACTATGTAGAGACGACAGGTCTTTAGTTTAGAAAGGCGTCCTGTGTCGACGCAGGCTTGGAGGGCTGAAGGGCCTGTTCCTGTGCTGTACTATATTCTTTGTATGGCCGATTCCTGTCAAAGTAACATGATGCACGGTAGCACAGTGGTTAGCACTGCTGCTTCACAGCTCCAGGGTCCTGGGTTCGATTCCCGGCTCGGGTCACTGTCTGTGTGGAGTTTGCACGTTCTCCTCGTGTCTGCGTGGGTTTCCTCCGGGTGCTCCGGTTTCCTCCCACAGTCCAAAGATGTGCGGGTTAGGTTGATTGGCCAGGTTAAAAATTGCCCCTTAGAGTCCTGAGATGCGTAGGTTAGAGGGATTAGCGGGTAAATATGTAGGGGTAGGGCCTGGGTGGGATTGTGGTCGGTGCAGACTCGATGGGCCGAATGGCCTCCTTCTGCACTGTAGGGTTTCTATGATTTCTATGATGCACTTTATGATGTTTCAACATAAGAGACGCAGCAGAGAAACAGGCCATTCAGCCCAACAGCTGCATGCCAGTATTTCCGCTTCCCATGAACTTTCTCCCTCCCCTCTCCCTTTTAGCGTTATCAGCGTAACCGGCCAATGATTTTCTCTCTCATGCTCATTCAGCTTCTCCCTAAATGCAGCTACACCATTCATTACAACCCTGTGGTAGCCAAGTTCCACATTCCCATCACTCTCTGGGTAAAGAAATTTCTCCTGCATTCCTGGCCTGGTCACTACCTGGTGTTGACAGTTTCTGGTTTCGCTCTTCCCTGCGAGTGGAAACATGCCCTGAGTGCCTAATCTATGAAGATCGTCCGTACATTTGAGCAGATTGTGTGCATGAACACGGACGTTCTGTCTGCCAAGGTCCGCAGGGAGTACATTAGAAGCTCTCCGAGGACCCAGGAGACACGGTGCTACTCTGAGTGACTGCTGACCTGGTGACGGTCCTCTTCTTGTAGTCCTTGGCCCACACTTTCCGAAGCAGATCGTCCAACCTGGCTGACCCCTCGCCTTGCACAGCTGCATCCCCATCCTCTGATACACTGACAATGTCGCAGTAAAAGAGAGACATGTCAAACCCACCAGGCTTCTTCAGATGCATCAGGTCAAGGATGATCCCTGTACACAGACAAGGGCAGAGACAAAGACACGACATTCACAGCATAGCAGCAAAAGGCAAAGCTTCTGTTATTATTGCTCGCGAGATGATGGGCGGGATTTTCCAGCCACGCTCACCCCCAAGGGTCCATGTCCCGCTCGCTACGATTCCCGTGGTGGGCGGGACGGGAAAATTCCGCCCAGTCTTTTGACAAAAATGATCGGCAATTTTCCCTGCAACGTTTCTCAGATTCTTTAAGTTGGAGCTGGACCCAGTTCTTGACGAGGGTAAAGATTGTGAAGTACAGAAAATCAGATTTGATCTGTGATCTCCTAGGCTGGTTTTGGTTGCCTGACGGGTTTGACTTTGGGCCTGTTTATTTGCCTTGATTAGCAGACTATGTCGGTAACTGTGGGGGAAGCGGGGAGTGGAGGGATAGAATGAGGAAAGAGAGGAAGAAGTGTTTAGTTCCGGTCTTCGTACCATCACGTCACAGGGCAGGCTGGCGTGGACTGCAGGTCTTACCCTTCCCTTTAGTTACCCTTTCCCTTTAGATGCTGGCTGGCAGGACACCAACCCATGTTGGGAAACAGCCTTCTGGCCATCCCTACAGAACCACGCTTCAGGTGACAATCAGGACAGTGGAAGCAGTGAAGGGATTGTTCGATGAAGCTCCAATGCACAGTACAACACTGGTCTGGCCACTACACTGTCTAACCCTGCTTCAACACGACTGAATAGTTTGAAAGGGAGAAGAGTGGGCCTAAGGCTAGTATTTTAAACTTAAATAAAGGCAACTATGTGGGCATGAAAGTTGTGCTAGCTAAGTGAACTGGGAGATTAGGCTAGGGGACAGATCAATAGACAAGCAGTGGCAGACATTTAAGGGGCTATTTCAGAATATTCTGAATAAGCAAATTTCTACTATTAAAAAGATTTGGAGGGGGAGGACCCACTTCTGTGGTTAACTAAAGAAGTTAAGGAAACTGTCAAACTTAAGCATCTGACTGCAGGCCAGATGATTGGTTAGAATGTGAAGAACAGCAGAGAATGACCAAAGGTTAATCAGGAGAAAGAAATTAGAGTATGAGAGGAAGATGGCTAGAAATGTGAAAACTTATAGCATGTGTTTCTACAGGTGTTTAAACAGGAAAATAGCAAGTTAAGTGGGCCCTCTAGAGAGTGAGAATGAACCATAGAATCCCTACAGTGCATAAGGAGACCATTCAGCCCATTGAGTCTGCACCAGCTCTCCGAAAAAACATCTTACTCAGATCCACCCAATCGATTTATCCCTGTAACCCCATGCATTGACCATGGCTAATCCACCTAACCTACAGTATCAGGAGAATTAGCTGGGTAAATACATAAGGTTATGGGGATAGGGCCTGGGTGGGATTGTCAGTGAAGACTCAATGGGCCGAATGGTCTCCTCCTGCACTATAGGGATTCTATGATTCTACACATTTTTGGACACTAAGGGGCAATTTAGCATGGCCAATCCATCTAACCTGCACATCTTTGGACTGTGGGAGGAAACCGGAGCACCCGAAGGAAACGCACGCAGACACGAGGAGAACGTGCAAACTCCACACAGGCTGTCACCCAAGCCGGGAATCAAACCGGGTCTCTGGTGCTGTGAGGCAGCAGTGCTAACCACTGTGCCACCACGTCGCCCAATGGGTAGACAATAGTAGATAATAGGAAGATGGCCAACAAAATGAACACATATTTGGATTTCGTCTTCACTGGAGAGGATACATAAACATTCCAGAAATATCTGTAAATCTGGAGGTGGAAAGGGGAGAGGAACTTGGTGAAATTACAATCATTAGAGAAGTGGTTTGAGCAAACTGATGGAGCTAAGGCTGGCAAGTCTCCGGGTCCTGATAGACTTCATCCTAGGGTCTTGAACAAATGAGGTGGTAGATACATTGGTGTTAATTTTGCAAAATTCTCTAGATTCTGGAAAGTTTCCATCAAATTGGAAAGTGGCAAATATAACCCCTCTATTCAAGAAGGGAGGGAGGCCAAAAACAGGAAATTATAGGCCAGTTAGCTTGACATCTGCCGTGGGAAAATTGTTAGAATTGATTGTTAAGTCCAAAGATGCGCGGGTTAGGTTGATTGGCCATGCTAAAATTGCCCTTAGTGTCCTGAGATGCGTAGGTTAGAGGGATTAGTGGGTAAATATGTAGGGATGTGGGGGTAGGGCCTGGGTGGGATTGTGGTCGGTGCAGACTCGATGGGCCGAATGGCTTCTTTTTGTGTTGTAGGGTTTCTATGATTCTATGAAGGAGGCTATAGCTGGACACTTATAAAATCCCAAGGTAATTGGGAAAAGTCAGCATGATTTTGTGAAAGGGAAATTATGTTTAACCAACTTAATGGCATTCTTTGAAGGAGTACCATATACTGTGGATAAAGGGGAACCTGTAGATGTGCTGTACTTCAATTTCCAGAAAGCAAAGCAAGAAGAACAAAGAAAAGTACAGCACAGGAACAGGCTCTTCGGCCCTCCAAGCTTGCGCCGATCATGATGCCTGTCTAAACTAAAACCATATGCACTTACGGAGCCCGTATCCTTCCATTCCCATCCTATTCATGTATTCGTCTAGTTGCCCCATAAATGCCGCAATCGTACCCGCTCCCACCACCTCCCCGGGCAGCGCGTTCCAGACATTCATCACCTTCTGTGTAAAAAAATTGCCTCGGCACATCTCCTCTAAACTTTTCCCCCACGCACCTTAAACCTATGTCTCCTAGTACCTGACTTTCCTACCCTAGAAAAGAGCATCTGACTATCCACTCCGTCCATGCCTCTCATAAGCATTTGATAAGCATCAAAGATTATTGTGAAAAATAAAAGCTTACGATGTAGGGGGTAACATTTGAGCCTAGATCGAAGACTGGCTGGCTGGCAGAAAACAGAGAGTATGTATAAATGGGTCTTTGTCTGATTGGCAGGGCAGGAGGTCATGAGCAGAGTCTTGTAGAGGTCTGTGCTGGGGCCTCAACCTTTTACATCAATGGCTTAGATGAGGGAAGCAAAGGCATGGGAGATACATTTGCAGACAGTACAATGATAGATAGGAAAGTATGTTGTGAAGGGGACGTGAGTTTGCAGATGAATACAGACAGGTTGAGTGGGCAAAAATCTGGCAGATGGAGTATAATGTGGGAAAATGTGAAGTTGTTCACTTTAGCAGGAAGAATAAAAAAATCAGCATTACTTAAATGGAGAATAATTGCAGAATGCCGAGGTGCAGAGGGATCTAGGTGTTCCTGTGCTTGAATCACGAAAAGTTAGTATGCAGGTACAGCATGTAAATGAGAAGGCTAATAGAATGTTATTCCTTATTACAAAAGGAATTGAACATAAAAGTAAGGATGGGGAGCACTTCAGCGGTCACGGGCATTCGGCCTCTGATATTCGGGTAAGCGTTCTCCAAGGCGGCCTTCGCGACACACGACAGCGCAGAGTCGCGGAGCAGAAACTGATAGCCAGGTTCCGCACACACAAGGACGGCCTCAACCGGGATATTGGGTTTATGTCACACTATTTCACATAAATATTTCTGCTTTTTTCCTCCTGAGTCTTTATCATGCGATCCTAGAATCAGAATTTATGTCACACTATTTGTAACTCCCACAGTTGCGTGGACCTGCAGAGTTTCACTGGCTGTCTTGTCTGGAGACAATACACATCTTTTTAGCCTGTCTTGATGCTCTCCCCACTCCCATTGTTTTGTTTCTTAAAGACTGGATTAGTTGTAAGTATTCGCATTCCAACCATTATTCATGTAAATTGAGTCTGTGTCTTATAAGTTCTGTTTGTGAACAGAATTCCCACTCACCTGAAGAAGGGGCTCAGAGCCTCGAAAGCTTGTGTGGCTTTTGCTACCAAATAAACCTGTTGGACTTTAACCTGGTGTTGTTAAACTTCTTACTATGCTTCAGTTACACAGGGCATTGGTGAGACCGCATCTCAAATACTGTGTGCAGTTTTTGTCTTATTGAAGGTATGGTGGCACAGCGGTTAGCACTGCTACCTCACAGCGCCACGAACCCCCGGGTTCCATTCCAGCTTTGGGTCACTGTCTGTGGAGTTTGCACATTCTCCCCGTGTCTGCGTGGGTTTCCTCCGGGTGCTCCGGTTTCCTCCCACACTCCAAAGACGTGCAGGTTAGGTTGATTGGCTATGCTAAATTGTCCCTAATGTCAGGCGCATTAGCAGGGTAAATATGTGGGGTTACAGGAATAGGGCCTGTGTGGGATTGTGGTTGGTGCAGACTCGATGGCCTCCTTCTGCACTGTAGGGATTCCATGGGATTTTAAGGAAGTGTGTAAATGAGTTGGAGACGTTTCAGAGGGGGTTTGCTGGATCGATAGCTGGAACGAGCGGGTTATCTTATGGGGAAAGGTTGGGCAGACTGGGCTTGTTTCCACTGAAGTTTAGAAGGGTGAGGGGTGACTTGATTGAAGTAACTAAGATCCTGAACGGTCTGGACAAGGTGGGCATGGAAAGGATGTTTCTTCTTGTGGGAGAGTCCAGAACGAGCGGGCACAGTTTTAAAATTAGTGGTCGCCCTTTTAGGACAGAGATGGTGAGAATTTTTTTCTTTCAGAGGGTTGCATGACTTTGGAACTCTCTGGCCGGAATTTACTGGCACGTCCGCTCGAGGTTCGTACGATCCCGCCCGAGACTAACGGAGAATGCCGTTCTCCGAGCCTCACCCATCCCTGGAATCAGGGCAGGCGTGCCGGTAAAATTCCGGCCTCTGTCTCAGAAGGCAATGGGGGGGGTCACTGAATATCTTTAAGGCAGAGGTAGAGAGATTCTTGTTAGGCGAGGGAATCAAAGATTATTGTGGGTAGATAGGAATGTGGAATTTGAAACACAAACGTACAAGGCATGATCTCATTGAACGGCACAGCAGGCGGGAGGGGCCGAATGGCCTACTTACGCTCCAATTTTGTGCGAAGCACTATTTTCAATCTTGTCAAATCCATCCATTGCCTCAGCCCACCCTGTCTCTGCGACCTGCACCCCAGTCCGATAACCCTCTGAAATCTCTGCTCTCAGGTGACAAGCTGAGGAAGAGGGTCTGCAGTGACCCAGAGGGTCAAGGATCGGGGGGGGGGGGGGGGCGGCAGCCATAAGCCAGAGGGCTGGTAGCAAGAGGAAAGGTGAGGGAGTGGAAGAGGCGGGGAGCTGAAGGGGCAACGACAGGGAGGGTCAGCGAGTGGAATGTGTGGCACGTGGGAGATTCGGCAAGCATGATGGGCAGAAAACCGGAGCAAAGTATATTTATATCTTTAAATTGATTTCATTTCAAAAGTTGTTCCATCGACCGCTATAGTAATTCAGCAACGTTAAATATTTTCACTCACAAGTTATCATGTTGAGAAATGTCCTACAGACTCTAAAGACAGCTTTCACATTGGTTTCAATGGAAAAACCTGATTTGTTTAAAGTTGTTTCACATAAAGTTGCACTTCACGGCAATGCAACTGCAATCTTAAGTGAGGACTTTGTGATTCAACATCTTTGAACCAGTCGCTGACAAAGGCTTGATGGTAACAGTGGTTTGCCGACCTGTCTCTCGCAGGTCATTGGCCTTTGTTCTGGTCAGTCGTGCTTTGGAGCTGTCTTTAGCATGTGGGTTGTCATTGTTGGTGAACAGCATGATGCGCTTGTGGCTCAGTTTCAGCGTGACGTCACTGAAGAGATTGGAGCAGACCCAGAGAGCATCGCTCAACGAGTCATCGGTACTGTGGCCTATGTTCTTCTTGAAGGACTTGTTCCCCTTCTCCCCCTCATACTGGTCCAACTCCAGTACTCGCTTAGCACCTGAGCCCAGACAGAGAGAGTCAGATTCGAACATCAATCTATTAAACACACCAGGGGAGGCGATGGCCCAGTGGTATTATCGCTAGACTATTAACCCAGAAACTCAGCTAATGTTCCGGGGACCCGGGTTCGAATGGCGCCACAGCAGTCGGTGGAATTTGAATTCAATTTTTTAAAAATCTGGAATTAAGAATCCACTGATGACCATGAACCATGGTCGATTGTCAGAAAAACCCATCTGGTTCACTAATGTCCTTTCGGGAAGGAAATTTGCCTTCCTTACCTGGTCTGGCCTACATGTGACTCCAGATCCACAGCAATGTGGTTGACTCTCAACTGCCCTCCAAGGGCAACTAGGGATGGGCAATAAATGCTGGCCAGCCAGCGACGCCCGTGTCCCACAAATGAATAAAAAACAGGAAATGGCCCATGTTCTTTTTACATAGATACAGGATGATGACCTATTAGGGACAGAGGCCTCAGAAACCTGCTCTTACACTTTCAAACTTAAGGATCCTGGGGTTAGAACTCTCCTCCTCTTGGCTTTTTAATTTTTCTTTTATAGGATGTGGGCGTTGCTGGCTAGACCATCTCTTATTGCCCTCGAGAAAGTAGGTGGTGAGCCGCCATCTTGAACCGCTGCAGTCCCTGTGGTGTAGGCACACCCACAGTGCTGTTAGGGAGGGACTTCCAGGATTTTGACCCAGTGACAGTGAAGAAACGGCCGATATATTTCCAAGTCAGGATGGTGAGTGGCTTGGAGAGGAACTTGCAGGTGGCGGAGTTCCAAGATATGTGCTGCCTTTTTCCTTCTAGATGGTAGAAGTCATGGGTTTGGAAGGTGCTGTTCATAAGTTGATAAGATATAGGAGCAGAATTAGGCCATTTGGCCCATCGGGTCTGCTCCGCCATTCAATCATGGCTGATATGCTCCTCATCCCCATTTTCCTGCCTTCTCCCCATAACCTTTCAACCCATTACCAATTAAAAAATCAGTCTAACTCCTCCTTAATTTTACTCACTGTTCCAGCATCCGCTGCACTTTGGGGCAGCGAATTCCAGAGTTTCACAAGCCTTTGGGAGAAGTAGTTTCTCCTCAACTCTGTTTTAAATTTGCTTCCCCTTATCCTAAGACTATGACCTCTCGTCCTCGAATGCCCCACCAGCAGAAGCATCCGCTCCACGTCTACTTTATCCTGTTGAAGGAGCCTTAGGTGAGTTGCTGCAGAGCATCTTACAGATGGTACACACGGCTGCCACTCGGTGGAGGAGAGTGAGAGTGTTGAAGGTGGTAGATGTGATGCCAATCAAGTGGACCGCTTTGTCCTGGATGGTGTCGAGTTTCTTGCGTGAAGTTGGAGCCGCACTCATCCGGGCAAGTGGGGAGTATTCCATTACACTCCTGACTTGTGCCCTGTAGATGGTGGACAGATATTGGGGGAGTCAGAAGGTGAGTTACTCCCCGCAGAGTTCCCAGCATCTGACCTGCATTTGTGATGCGCTATTCAGACACGAGGCTTGAAGCTCAGTAAATGAAAGGCTTTTATTTACTGTTAATGAAACTACCAGAACTTATATACACTATCCCAGACTGAAGGGGTCCCGGCCAGAGCAGGGACTCTTATACCTCTCCCAGGAGGCAGAGCCCGACTGGGATGTGCCACAACACTACAATACAAAGGTGTAACAACCCCACCCTAACCCAACAGCAACAATAGCACAATCCAACAGTAACATATGTACATCCTTGTAGTCCTGGCCAGCCCCTGGCTCAGCACTATCCAGTGGGAACCAACGATGGTTCACCACATTCACCCCTCCTTTGAAAACAAAGGCCGGCGGGGTACAAAAAACCCAGAATAAAATGTCAGCAGTCCATAAGTTCAGGCGGTCAGGGGGACCGCACCGTTGTTGTGACCTCCTCAATACCGGCGGTGACACCGGAGTAGGCACTTGCGGTGGCGTTCTCCCCAAAACGGCGTCCAGCTGTTCTTCCACGGACTCACAGGCCGGTTGACCCTGAGGTGACGGTAGTCCAGGGGATCCTGACACGCCCTGCGGTGGCGACCATCTTCTGGGCTCAGGCAAGCTGTACATGGGAGTAAAATGGTTAAGCAATGGTCCCGATGCTGCCCGCGCCGTGTCCGGGGAAGAAATAAGAGATAATGGGTTTGTTACTGGGGGTATGGGAGCGACAGGGGTTGCTACGTCCCCTGCTGGCGCCAGGTCTCGGATCGAGACCGTGTCCTCTCGCCCGTCAGGGTATGCCACATAGGCATACTGAGGGTTGGCGTGGAGGAGATGGACCTGTTCGACCAACGGGTCAGACTTGCGGGCCCTTACATGTCGCCGCAGGAGGACGGGTCCTGAGTACGTCAACCAAGACGGTAATGAGGTCCCCGAGGAAGACTTCCGAGGGAATGAGAACATCCTCTCGTGGGGAGTAGCATTGGTTGCCGTACACAGGAGGGTGCGAATAGAATGGAGCGCATCAGGGAGCACCTCTTGCCAACGGGAGACTGGAAGACCTTTTGACTTCAACGCCAGTAAGACAGCCTTCCAGACTGTAGCATTCTCACGTTCCACCTGTCCGTTACCCCTAGGGTTGTAACTCGTGGTCCTACTAGAGGCAATCCCGTATGAGAGCAGGAATTGCCTCAAGTCATCGCTCATGAACGACGAGCCCCTGTCGCTATGGATGTAGCTGGGGTACCCGAACAGGGTAAAAAGATCATGGAATGCCTTGATCACCGTGGCAGCGGATGTATCCGAGCAGGGAACAACAAAAGGGAACCGAGAGTACTCATCGATGATATTGAGAAAGTACACGTTCCGATCTGTTGAGGGAAGGGGGCCCTTAAAATCAACACTCAGCCTCTCGAAGGGACGAGTGGCCTTGACTAAATGTGCCCGGTCAGGTCGGTAAAAGTGCGGTTTGCATTCCGCGCAAATCCGACAGCTCCTTGTTACCGACCTGACGTCCTCCACTGAGTAAGGCAGGTTGCGGGCTTTTACAAAGTGGTAGAGCCGAGTGACCCCAGGATGGCACAGATCATTATGGAGGGCGTGCAAACGGTCCTCCTGAATACTAGCGCATGTTCCACGCGAGAGGGCATCCGAGAGCTCATTGAGTTTCCCTGGACGATACATGATATCGTAGTTATAGGTGGAGAGTTCAATTCTCCACCGCAAGATCTTGTCATTTTTGATCGTGCTCCTCTGCGTGTTGTTAAACATGAACGCCACGGACCGCTGGTCCGTGATCAGGGTGAACCGTTTTCCCGCCAAGTAATGGCACCAGTGTCTGACGGCCTCCACAATGGCCTGGGCCTCCTTTTCCACCGCTGAATGCCGAATTTCGGGGCCTTGGAGGGTGCGGGAAAAAAATGCGACGGGCCTGCCCGCCTGGTTAAGTGTGGCGGCCAGGGCGAAATCAGATGCATCGGTTTCCACCTGAAAGGGGATGGACTCGTCTACCACGTGCATCGTAGCTTTCGCGATGTCGGCTTTCAATTTATCGAAGGCCAATCGGGCCTCTGGCGTTAGGGGAAAAGTCGTGGACTTAATGAGCGGACGGGCTTTGTCCGCGTAATTGGGAACCCACTGCGCATAATAAGAGAAGAAGCCTAAGCATCTTCTCAGTGCTTTTGCACTAGTAGGTAAGGGAAGTTCAGCAAGGGGGCGCATACGGTCTGGATCAGGGCCAATGACCCCGTTTTCCACCACGTATCCTAGGATGGCTAAACGGCGCGTACGAAACACACACTTCTCCCTGTTGTAGGTCAAGTTCAGGCGAGATGCAGTGCGTAAGAAGTTCAGGAGGTTTGTGTCGTGGTCCTGCTGGTCATGGCCGCAGATGGTCACATTATCCAGGTACGGGAAGGTAGCCCGCAGCCCGTTCTGGTCCACCATTCGGTCCATAGCACGCTGGAAGACGGAGACCCCATTGGTGACACCAAAGGGAACCCTGAGAAAATGATACAAGCGACCATCTGCCTCAAAAGCCGTGTATTGTCGGTCCTCTGGGCGAATGGGGAGTTGGTGGTAGGCAGACTTGAGGTCTATGGTGGAGAACACCCGGTACTGCGCAATCTGATTGACCATATCAGATATGCGCGGAGGGGGATACGCATCCAGCTGCGAATATCGGTTAATGGTCTGACTGTAGTCAATGACCATCCGGGGTTTGTTCCCGCTCTTGACCACCACGACCTGTGCTCACCACGGACTAACACTGGGTTGTATGATCCTTTCTTTGAGGAGCCGCTGAACCTCAGATCTAATGAAGATCCGATCCTCAGTGCTGTCACGCCTACTTTTAGTCGCGATGGGCTTGCAGCCTGGCACAAGATTCTGAAACAAGGAGGGTGTGGTGATCTTCAGCGTCGAGAGGCTACAGGCGGGGCGCGTTGGGCAATTTGGAGGCTGCTGCTGTTTTCCAACTGCCAGTGAAGGGAGTGGCCCACCGTACTGTAGGATTACACTCCTCAAGTGGACCATGAAGTTTAGTCCGAGAAGTATTGGCGCGCAAAGATACGGCAACACAAGGAGCTTGAAGCGCTCCTAAACTGTGCCTTGTACTTTCAAGGTTACCACGCAACTCCCTAGCACGGCAACAGACCGGGACCTCGATGCCATAGAGATTGTCTGTTTGGCAGGTTGAATCTGAAGTCCACACCGCTTCACAGTGTCTGGGTGGATAAAGCTCTCAGTGCTCCCGCTGTCAAACAGACAATAAATCACATGATTATTTACCTGGATATTCATCATAGAACGGTCGAGTCTCTGAGGCTTGGCCTGGTCCAGGATGATCGATGCCACCGTTGGTTCATGAACGCCACTGCAGGCAGCTGAAATCGATGCGGAGGACCCCTGCTGGTCGTTCGTGGTCAGTGTCGACCAACATGGCTGCCCCCATGAATCGCACGTGGGTGAGGGCGCCAAACTCAGCGACCCCTGGTGGTCATACTCCGACTCCGTCGACCGTAATGGCGTCGTCCTGGTCTCGCACGTGGACGAACCCCACGACAACTTCGACGATGATGACCCAAGCTCTGAAGAATCGCAGGCCGCACTGCTGTTCCTGGGTTTAGATTGGCACACTTTTGCATAATGCCCTTTTTTACCGCATGCGGTACACAATACAGCTTTAGCGGGACACTTTTGCCGGATATGCTTCGCTCCTCCACAGAAGTAGCACCGCGGGCCGCACGGGGCTGCAGCCGTCGTCTGGCCCGAATGGGAGCACGCCATTACACAGCATTTCGAACCCGAGGGACGAGGAGGGATTTGCGACTGCTCCTGCCACGTTGTCTCCACGTGGTCCTCCGGATATAAAACTAAGCTCTTTGAAGCCGACTCGAGCATCTCTGCTAACTCGATGGCCTGGGTAAGATTAAGGTTACCCTTCTCCAACAGTTTAAGTCGAATGTACGACGATCCGACCCCGGCCACAAACGCATCTCGGGTGAGGTCGTACATGCTCTGCTCAGCCGACACAGCTTTGCAGTCACAGCCCCTGGCTAGCTGTAGGAGCTCATTGGCATAGTCCTCCATCGTTTCGCCAGACTGCCGTCGTCGAGTGGCTAGGAGGTAACGAGCGTGTATCTCGTTAGGTGGTTTGGTATAGCGCTTCTTTAGAAGCTCGAGGGCCTTGGGGTAATTAGTGGCCGCACGGATCGCGAGGTAGACAGTGTCGCTTACCCTCGCATGGAGGACCCGGAGTCTGTCATCATCTGTGGTGACCGCTGCGGAGGCTGCCAGGTAGTCTTCGAAACACTTCAGCCAGTGGTCGAAGGTGTTAGAAGCGCCCACCGCACGTGGATCTAGCGTAAGGCGTTCCGGCTTGAGAATTTGCTCCATACTCTCTCTCTTTTTTTTTCGACGAGAGTTTAACGACAGTAAATAAAATTGATGCGCTATTCAGACACGAGGCTTGAAGCTCAGTAAATGAAAGGCTTTTATTTACTGTTAATGAAGCTACCAGAACTTATATACACTATCCCAGACTGAAGGGGTCCCGGCCAGAGCAGGGACTCTTATACCTCTCCCAGGAGGCGGAGCCCGACTGGGATGTGCCACAACACTACAATACAAAGGTGTAACAACCCCACCCTAACCCAACAGCAACAATAGCACAATCCAACAGTAACATATGTACATCCTTGTAGTCCTGGCCAGCCCCGGCTCAGCAGTATCCAATGGGAACCAACGATGGTTCACCACAATTTGTAACCACAATATTTCTATTCCACCAGGACCTCAAAACAATGCATCCAAGGACTTGTGCGTTTTGAACCTCAGTCTGAGCTGTCCTGCAAAATGGTGCCTCATGCCACAGATATCAGACGGACATATTTTACACAGAGGGTGGTGGGGGCCTGGAATGCGCTGCCAGGCAAGGTGGTGGAGGCGGACACACTGGGAACGTTTAAGACTTATCTAGACAGCCATATGAACGGAGTGTGAATGGAGGGATACAAAACAATGGTCTAGTTTGGACCAGGGAGCGGCGCGGGCTTGGAGGGCCGAAGGGCCTGTTCCTGTGCTGTATTATTCTTTGTTCTTTATGCCAGCCAGAGTTGCCCACACCTCCAGTGGAAGTGGGCTCGAGGAGACACATGTTCTGCTCCATGGAAACAGAATCTCATCTGGACTTGAGCTGTCCGCTTAGTGGCTCTGGACGGGCTGAGATTGCGGTAATTAGCAATTAGGTCCAAGAATGGGCGTTAAATCTGGAGTTTCAAATAGACTATTCTTATTAGCAGAATGTTCATTCCGTTCCTGTGGTCCAGACAAGTCCTGGAGAATTGTGAGTTGTAAACATGTGAAATTTATTTTCAAGTTTTGTGGTTGAGGCAGAAAGGATGTTAACCCAACTGGACAGAGGGACAAAGGAAATGGGATCAAGGAAATATAGAATTTTACATACATGGTGGCACGGGTGGCACAGTGGTTAGCACTGCCGTCTCACTGCGCCAGGGGCCCGGGTTCAATTCCGGCCTCAGGTCATTGTCTGCGTGGAGTCTGCACATTCTCCCCGTGGGTTTCTTCTGGGTGCTCTGGTTTCCTCCCACAGTCTGAAAGACGTACAGTTAGGTGGAATGGCCATGCTAAATTAACCCTTAGTGTCAGGGGATTAGCAGGGTAAGTATATGGGGTTACAAGGATAGGGCCTGGGATTGTTGTCAGTACTGGCTCAAATGGCCTCTTTCTGCACTGTAGGATTCTATGATGAGGAGGCCATTCAGTCCATCATGCCTGTTGCCTGCTCTTCATATCAGTGATCCCATGAGAAGACGGTGGGTAAATGTGAAAAGTGCAACCAAAACGCACCAATTGCATTGATATAGCGCCTTTCCCAATCCCAGATGTCCCAAAACGCTTTACAGTCAATACTTCTGAAGTGTATTCCCAGTATTCCGGCCAATAGTTACTTCTCAATCAACATCACTGAATCAGATTGCCTGGTTATTGTCACTTTACTGCTCCCAGCTGCGTACCTACACCACAACGTGCACAGAGCAGAGTCCCAAGGGAGGGACATATCCCACACCGAGTTTAAACGGACTTGCTCCAGATCTGGGGGATAAACTTGCCTGGTGTGTCCAAGTCGTGGAGGACATAAACATGCTTGAAGTCAACAGAGTTCTTGTGCTTCTGAGTCCCAAAGAACACGACAGCCAGGAGGTCACGGTCGCTGCTAATAATCTTACTGGTGTAAACCCTGTGGACACACTGCAAGTAGAGAGAGTCTAATCAGTCAGCAGCACTATCAACCGACCTTTGCGGAAGGATGTATTGGCCTTGGAGGGAGTACAGAGAAGGTTGACCAGGTTGATACCGGAGATGAGGGGGTTAGCTTATGAGGAGAGATTGAGTAGATTGGGCCTGTACTCGTTGGAGTTTAGAAGGCTGAGGGGAGATCTTATAGAGACATATAAGATAATGAAGGGGCTAGAGAGGGTAGAGGCAGAGAGATTCTTTCCACTTAGAAAGGAAACAAGAACTCGAGGACACAGCCTCAAAATAAGGGGGAGTCAGTTTAGGACAGAGTTGAGGAGGAACTTCTTCTCTCAGAGGGTAGGGAATCTCTGCCCATTGAAGCAGTGGAGGCTACCTCATTAAATATGTTTAAGTCACAGGTAGATAGATTTCTGATCAATAAGGGAATTAAGGGTTATGGGGAGTGGGCGGGTCAGTGGAACTAAACTACTATCAGATCAGCCATGATCTTACTGAATGGCGGGGCAGGCTTGAGGGGCTAGATGGCCTTCTCCTGCTCCTATTTCTTATGTTCTTAAAACACTCAGCACACGCAGAACATGCAAACTCCACACAGACAGTGACCCAAGCCGGGAATCGAACCTGGGTCCCTGGCACTGTGAAGCAGCAGTGCTAACCACTGTGCCACCGTGCTGTCCCTTTTGCACGGTAGATATTCTTCACAGTATTTTTGAAAAACATCAGGACAAATTTCAAAAACCTTTTTTGAGGTAAAAATGTGCCTTGAATGTTTTCAAGAAGAGGGACTGTGTGTGTGTCTCTCAGAGATGTGAGGGAGAGACAGACATCTGGTTTTATAGGACCATTCGAGTATCAGGCATAGGAACAGAAGGAGGCCATTCAGCCCATTGAGTCTGTTCCACCATTCAATGAGATCATGACTGATGTGATAATCCTCAACTCCACTTTCCCGCCTTATCCCCAAGACCCTCGATTCCCTGACTGATTAAAAATTTGTCTACCTCAGCCCTGAACATACTTAACGACTGTCACCTACAGCACTGTCACTGGTCTCCTCTTACCTGAATAGTCATGTCGAATGCTGAAGTGGCCTCACCATTCATTTCAAACATGGCCTCCGAGGCATCGATGAGGAAGACTAAGCTGTCCCTGCCTGCGTATCAAATGTCCTCTGAAACATAAATCAACACGTCACAACCTTAACTGTTAGAAAAGAGCGGCCGGTGACAAAACCGAGTAATCGCAGCTTGTGATCATTCTCCAACCACTACACGCTTCTTTGTATTAGGAGGGATTTATGGTGTTTGTAACAGCTGGACATCTCTGTGAGTGGATGTAATACATTCTCTTTTGTAAAAAAAAATCGATAGCTGTGGCTCAACGACCTTCTAACTGCTAGAACCGCAGTGACATCACTCAGAGAAGGCCCCGGAAAGACTGCAGGGGTTGGGGGGGGGGGGGGGGGGGGGGGTGTCACCCTGGTTTGATTTGATTTATTGTCACGTGGATTAGTATACAGTGAAAAGTATAGTTTCTTGCACGCTATATAGACAAAATATACCATTCACAGAGAAGGAAAGGAGAGAGTGCAGAATGTAGTGTTAGTCATAGCTCGGGTGTAGAGAAAGATCAACTTAATGGAGGTAGGTCCATTCAAAAGTCTGATGGTAGCAGGGGTGCACGGTGGCACAGTGACTAGCACTGCTGCCTCACAGCGCCAGGGACCCGGGTTCAATTCCCGGCTTGGGTGAAAGTCTGTGTGGAGTCTGCACATTTTCCCCGTGTCTGCGTGGGTTTCCTCCCACAGTCCAATGATGTGCAGGTTAGGTTGATTGGCTATACTAAATTGTCCCTTAGTGTCAGGGGGATTAGCAGGGTAAATATGTGGGGTTACGGGGATAGGGCCTGGGTGGGATAGTTGGTGGTGCAGATTCGATGGGCCAAATGGCCTCCTCCTGCACTGTAGGATTCTATGATTCTAAGAAACTGTTTTTGAGTCGGTTGGTACTATGATCTCAGACTTTTGCATCTTTTTCCCAATGGGAGAATGTGGAAGAGAGAATGTCCGGGGTGCGTGGGGTCCTTAATTATGCTGGCTGCTTTGCCAAGGCAGCGGGAAGTGTAGACAGAGTCAATGGATGGGAGGCTGGTTTGTGTGATGGATTGAGCTACCTTCACGACCTTTTGTAGTTCCTTGCGGTTTTGGGCAGAGCAGGAGCCATACCAAGCTGTGATACAACCAGAAAGGATGCTTTCTATCTGCGGACATACGACTCTCACCAACACCTACAGATGCATCATCGAAAGCATTCTTCCAGTTGTATTTCCTTAGTCTCCTCAGAAAATAGAGGCGTTGGTGGGTTTCTTAATGATAGCGTTTTACTCATCTAATAAAATCAAATAACTGGGGATGCTGGAAATCTGAAATAAAAATGGAAAATGCTGGAAAAATTCAGCAGGTCTGGCAGTGTCTGTGGAGAGAGAAAGGATTCAGATCTTTCTGAAGTTGTGGCTGAGTCACATGGGAGGAATACCTTCACTGTGCCACCTGTCATGAAGCTGGAAATGTGTTTGCAAAAATTGAATTAAGAAAGACTTGGAAGGACTGTGAACTGTCAGATAGTGTTAAACTTGAAGAGGACAAAGACGGGGCTGATGGAATGGACAAGTATCAGATTAAATGTAATGCTGAGAAACGCAAAATGATTCGGCACGCTAGCACAGTGGTTAGCACTGTTGCTTCACAGCTCCAGGGACCTGGGTTCGATTCCCGGCTTGGGTCACTGTCTGTGTGGAGTTTGCACATTCTCCTCGTGTCTGCGTGTGTTTCCTCCGGGTGCTCCGGTTTCCTCCCACAGTCCAAAGATGTGCGGGTTAGGTTGATTGGCCATGCTAAAAATTGCCCTTAGTGTCCTGAGATGCGTAGGTTAGAGGGATTAGAGGGTAAATATGTAGGGATATGGGGGTAGGGCCTGGGTGGGATTGTGGTCGGTGCAGACTCGATGGGCCGAATAGCCTCTTTCTGATTCATTTTGGTAGGAAGAATGCATAGGACACAATATAAAATAAAACAAACAATTCTAAAGTGGGTGCTGGAGCAGAGAGACCTGGGTGTATATGTGCATAAATCACTGAAGGTGGCAGGACAAGTTGAGAAAGTGGATAAAAAGGCACATGGGATCTTGGTCTTTATAAATAACAGCACAGAGTACAACAGCAAGGGAGTGAAAATGAATTTTTACAAAACACTGGTCCAGCATCAACTGGAGTATTGCGTCCAATTCTGGAGATTGCAACTTAGGAAAGATATGACGGCTTCAGAAAAGGTCCAGGTGGTTCCAGGGATGAGGGACTTCAGTTATGTGGATAGATTGGAGAAGTTGGAACTGTTTTCCTTGGAAAAGTTCAAAATCACGAGGAATCTGGACAGAGTCAAGAGGGAGAAACTGTTTCCATTGGTGGAAGGATCAAGAACCAGAGGACCAATGCACCTAACCAGCACATCCTTCCGGAGGAAACTGGAGCACCTGGAGGAAACCCACACAGACACGGGGAGAATGTGCAGACTCCGCACAGTCACCCAAGCCGAGAGTCAAACATGGATCCCTGGCGCTGTAAGGCAGGAGTGCTAACCACTGTGCCACCCTATATAACATCTGGGGGAAGCACTGGTGAGTACTGTTCTGTCACTCATTGAGGCTATGGTTTCAGGTCAGGGTTAGAATTATCAAAACGTGCGCAGTGTGTTGTACTTAAACATAATAAATAGGAACAGGAATGCTCCACCATTCAATGAGATCACGGCTGATTTGATTGTGGCCTTAACTCCACTTCCCTGCCTGTTTCCCTCTCCTATCAAAAACCCGTCTCCTCAGCCTCAAATGTTTATTATCGAGAGGTGTACAGCATGTTAGAATCGTAGAATCCTACAGTGCAGAAGGAGGCCATTTGGCCCATCAGGTCAAAGGTAGGGTTCTGAAGACTGTGGAGGAACAGAGAGATCTTGGGGTTCATATCCACAGATCTCTGAAGGTTGCCTCTCAAGTGGATAGAGCTGTGAAGAAGGTCTATAGCGTGTTAGCGTTTATTAACAGGGGGTTGGAGTTTAAGAGCCGTGGGGTTATGCTGCAACTGTACAGGACCTTGGTGAGACCACATTTGGAATATTGTGTGCAGTTCTGGTCACCTCACTATAAGAAGAATGTGGAAGCGCTGGAAAGAGTGCAAAGGGGATTTACCAGGAAGCTGCCTGATTTGGAGGGTAGGTCTTATGAGGAAAGGTTGAGGGAGCTAGGGCTGTTCTCTCTGGAGCGGAGGAGGTTGAGGGGAGACCTCCCTTCGTTTTCCTCTGCTTCCTCTGGATCCTCCTCATCTTCATTCCGAAAGTGTGACTGCCAATCCGCCATATCTGCTGTGGAGGAAGTGCCAACTCCCCTGTCAGGTAGAAGTACAAGGGACAACATTAACCAAAGGAGACATTCCTGGATCATGGGATTAGCCCAGAGAAGTGACAGAGACAAGGTGGCAGAATAATTCAGTCACTTTGGACTCAAAAAGATTTAAAAACAAAACAGTGCCTTGATTGGTTTCACTTCTTCAAGGGCATACAGCTCTCTCAATCGGAGCGAGTGTAGACCATTCGGCCCCTCAAGCCTGTCCTGCCATTCAATAAGATCATGACTAATCATCTACCTCAACTCCACCTCCCTGCATTCTCCCCACCTCCTTTGGCACCCAAAGTCCTATTGATTTCTGCCTGGACTATGCTCATCGAGTGAGCATCCACAGTCCACAGTGGGGTGGAGCGTTCCAAAGGGAGATGTACGGCTCCCAGCCTCATCCAGTGCTGGCCTCACTGTGGCTGATTAATTTTCTCCAGGCAAAGGGTATTAACAGATTCAAGGTAGGTGACCCAGATCAGTCATGAATTAGCTGAATGATGGAACAGACTCGAGGGACCGAATGGCCTCCTCCTAGGTGGAAAGTGAGACTTGGTGTTGGGAAATGTGCCCAATATAAGTCTCTTTTAAATTACACATCTGGATTTTAAATGTTTGGAATGATATACAACAGAGAAGAGCAATGGGAGAAGAAATATAAGTTAGTATTAAAGCAGCAGTTATTGAAATGTGTTCCCCTGGAGGGAGCTGTCCCTTTAAGAGGAGAATATGGTGCTTTAAGAGTGCAGTAAGAAGTCTCACAACACCAGGTTAAAGTCCAACAGGTTTATTTGGTCGCAAAAGCCACTAGCTTTCGGAGCGCTGCTCCTGCATCAGGTGAGTGGGAGTTCTGTTCACAAACAGGGCATATAAAGGCACAAACTCAATTTACAAAATAATGGTTGGAATGCGAGTCTTTACAGGTAATCAAGTCTCAAAGATACAGACAATGTGAGTGGAGAGAGGGTTAAGCACAGGTTAAAGAGATTTGTATTGTCTCCAGCCAGGACAGTTAGTGAGATTTTGCAAGCCCAGGCAAGTCGTGGATTACAGATAGAATGACATGAACCCAAGATCCTGGTTGAGGCCGTCCTCATGTGTGCAGAACTTGGCTATCAGTCTCTGCTCAGCGACTCTGCGCTGTCGCATGTCGTGAAGGCTGCCTTGGAGAACGCTTACCCGAAGATCAGAGGCCGAATGCCTGTGACTGCTGAAGTGTTCCCCAACAGGAAGAGAACACTCTTGCCTGGTGATTGTAGAGCGGTGTTCATTCATCTGTTGTCGTAGCATCTGCATGGTCTCCCCAATGTACCATGTCTCGGGGCATCCTTTCCTGCAGTGTATGGAGGTAGACAACGTTGGTCGAGTTGCAAGTGTATGTACCGTGAACCTGGTAGATGGTGTTCTCACGTGAGATGATGGCATCCATGTCGATTATCCGGCACGTCTTGCAGAGGTTGCTGTGGCAGGGTTGTGTGGTGTCGTGGTCACTGTTCTCCTGAAGGCTGGGTAGTTTGCTGCGGACAATGGTCTGTTTGTGGTTGTGCGGTTGTTTGAAGGCAAGAAGTAGGAGTGTGGGGATGGCCTTGGTGAGATGTTTGTCTTCATCAATGACATGTTGAAGGCTCTGGAGAAGATGTGATAGCTTCTCTGCTCCGGGGAAGTACTGGACGATGTAGGGTATTTTGTCTGCCGTGTCCCGTGTTTGTCTTCCGAGGAGGTTGGTGCGATTTTTCGCTGTGGCGCGTTGGAACTATCGATCGATGAGTCGAGCGCCATATCCTGTTCTTATGAGGGCATCTTTCAGCGTCTGGAGGTGTCTGTTGCGATCCTCCTCATCTGAGCAGATCCTGTGTATACGGAGGGCTTGTCCATAGGGGATGGCTTCGTTAACGTGTTTAGGGTGGAAGCTGGAGAAGTGGAGCATCGTGAGGTTATCTGTGGGCTTGCGGTACAGTGAAGTGCTGAGGTGACCGTCCTTGATGGAGATGCGTATGTCCAAGAATGCAACCGATTCTGGAGAGTAGTCCATGGTGAGTCTGATGGTGGGATGGAACTTGTTGATGTCATCATATAGTTGTTTCAGTGATTGTTCACCATGAGTCTAAAGGAAGAAAATGTCATCGATGTATCTAGTGTATAGCATCAGTTGAAGGTCCTGTGCGGTGAAGAGTTCCACTTCACCAGGCAAGAGTGTTCTCTTCCTGTTGGGGAACACTTCAGCGGTCACGGGCATTCAGCCTCTGATCTTCGGGTAAACGCTCTCCAAGATGGCCTTCACAACGCAGAGTCACTGAGCAGAGTGATAGCCACGTTCCACACACATGAGGACGGCCTCAACCGGGATCTTGGGTTCATGTCACACTACCTGTAAACCCCATGACTTGCAAAATCTCACTAACTGTCCTGTCTGGAGACAATACACATCTCTTTAACCTGTGCTTAACGCTCTCTCCACTCACAATGTAACCTTTAAGATTACCTGCAAAGACTCACATTCCAACCATTATTCTGTAAATTGAGTTTGAGTCTTTCTGTGCCCTGTTTGTGAACACAACTCACACTCACCTGATGAAGGAGCAGCGCTCCGAAAGCTAGTGGCTTGTGCTACCAAATAAACCTGTTGGACTTTAACCTGGTGTTGTGAGACTTCTTACTGTGTTCACCCCAGTCCAACACCAGCACCTCCACAACATGTCTTTAGGAAGCCCAGGGGCAATGACTCACTGGGTTTGATTGACAGCCGAACAGGAGCTATCAACCAATCGGAACCCGGAGAGAGCAAAGGCAAGAGGCCAATCAACCGAAACGTGGGCGGTTCCCAGGGTCACAATGATTGATCGCCGATTAGGCCAATCAGATACGGTGTAGAGGAGAGCTAAGGAGCCAATCAGCAGCAAGATGGGCGGGCGCCAAGGGACAGATTAATTGACTATCGGATTACCCAATCGGAGGCAGGAGACAAGGCAACAAAGCCAATCACAAGCGAGGAAAGCGGACCTTGGGGGGGCTATGAATCACACGTGACATAGCCAATCAGAAGCAGGAGCGAAGGGAACAGGCCAATCAGCCACAAGATGGGTGGATCTAAGGGACAGTGATTGACAGGCATGACAACCAATCGAAACCCTTGGTGCCTCTGATTGACAGCCGCGTTAACCAATCAGAAACGAGACGAGTGAAGCCTCGAGGAGGCGGACGGCCGGTTCGGACGCGAATGTGTTGCTGGCCCCGCGGGTAAAAGTTTGAGTCTGGCCAGGGAGAGGGTAAATCAGCGGTAAAACCCAGTTAGAATTCCCGACGGGAGCGGAAAATAATAATAATTAAAAACTCCGGCCTCAGGCAGGCGGGCGGGGCGGTTCATCGCCGGAACGTGAAGAGAGATTGAGAAACGGCTGCCCGCTGCTCGCGCCTGCTCACTTCCGGTCTCGCGAGGGGTCGGGGCCGCGGCCGCGCAGGCGCAGTGCCACTCCCTGTGGGGACAATGGGTTGTGGCACCAATCGAGACCAATGGGTAAGGTTTGGTGGGGATTCCAGAGACATGGTTAAGGAGGAGCAGGACTGGGAGTTGAATGTCCAAGGGTGCTTACTCAGTATTGTGGAACGATGGACAGGATAGGGCAGGAGATGGAGTTGCTTTATGGGTTAACGATGACACCAAGGCTGTATTAAAGTTTATTAGTCACAAGTAAGGCTTACATTAACATAATGTGATGTCCAGTTGGCAATCAGTTTGTCCCTGCAATGATGTTACTGTGAAATTCCCTGAGTCGCCACATTCCGGCTTCTCTTCGGGTACTCCGAGGGAGAATTTAGCACGGCCAATGCACCCTAACCAGCACGTCTTTCAGACTGTGGGAGGAAACCGGAGCACCCGGAGGAAACCCACGTAGACATGGGGAGAACGTGCAGACTCCACACAGACAGCGAGCCAAGCCGGGAGTCGAACCTCGGTCCCTGGCGCTGTGAGGCAGCAGTGTTAACCACCGTGTCGCCACATCAGAAGCAGGAAAGAAGTGAACAGGCATTATTATTTCCCTGGCCCTGCACTCAACCCTGGAACACCGAGATAACAAAGACACCGATGTCAGACTCCTATTTATTGACTACAGCTCAGCCTCCAACACCATTATTCTAACGGACCGCAAGAAACTACAAAGAGTCATGAATGTAGCCCAGTCCCATCCATTGATTCTATCTGCACTTCCCGTTGCGTCGGAAAAGCAGCCGGCAAAATTAAGGACCCCATGCACCCCGGACATCCTCTCTTCCACCTTCTTCCATTGGGGAAAAAGATAGAAAAGTTGAGGTCATGTACCAACCGACTCGAGAACAGTTTTTTCTCTGCTGCCATCAGAGGGTTTTTATTTTAACTTTAAAAGTCAGTTACCTGGGTGGTTCCCCCTCAGTAGTAGTTTTTTTTTTTCTCTCGGGCCCCTAGCCCTATAAATTGGTGCAGAGGAGATACCCGATCCTCTACACTGGTAGAGGATCCCACCCTTCCATCCTCCTCTAACCTAATTATAAGTGTGGGGAAGTTTTTTGTTTTTTTTTTCTTGCTGGTAATGGCTTCAGGGATGGCAGTTCAGGCAGTATGCTGCATCTCCTGTGGGATGTATGTGGTGAGGAAATCCAGTAGTGTTTCAGGAGATTTTAGTTGTAAGAAGTGCATTAGATTGCAGCTTCTGGAGGAGCGTGTAAAGGAGCTGGAGGGGGAGGTAGAGGAACTCCGCATAATTCGGGAGGCGGAGGTGGAAGTTGATAGGAGTTATAGAGAAATAGTAACTCCTAGAAATGAGGCTTGGGTCAATGCCAGGAGGAGGGGTAAGAAGCAATCGGGAAGACAATCCCCTGGGGCGGTTCCCCTCCATAATAGGTTTTCGGTGCTGGAGGCTACAGTTGAGGAGGAATCAACTGAGCATAGAGAGCAGATCTCTGGGGGTGAGCCGAGTGAGAAAGCTCAGGTGGTTAGGGGCTGTAAAAGACTGGGCCTTGTGATTGGGGACTCCACAATTAAGGGGACAGATAGGAGGGTCGGAACTAAAGGTAGGGACTCAGGGTTGGTGTGTTGCCTACCAGGGGCTGGGGTCCGGGATGTGTCTGACAGGGTATTCAGGACTCTTAGGGGGGAGGGAGATAAACCACAAGTTATTGTACATGTGGGGACACACGACATAGGGAGGATAGGGGAAGGGGATATTAGGCAGGGATTTATGGAGTTGGGGTGGAAACTAAAGGCCAAGACTGACAGAGTGGTTATCTCTGGACTCTTGCCTGTACCACGGGATAGTTTAGAGAGGAATAGGGAGAGGGAAGGTTTGAATTCATGGCTGAGGGGATGGTGCAGGAGGGAGGGGTTCAGGTACTTAAGCAATTAGGGCTCGTACTGGGGAAGGTGTGACCTCTATGAGAAGGATGGTCTACACCTTAATCAGAAGGGGACCAATATCCTGGGGGGTAAATTTGCTAAGGCCATGCAGGGAGGTTTAAACTGATTCGGGGGGGGGGAGGGATCCTGAGTAGTGGGGCTGAAAGTGAGGGATGCATGGATGGGGACTGCAATGCACGGCATTGCAGAGGTGGGGTGGAGCAGGGTTTGAAATGTGTATACTTCAATGCCAGGAGTATTCGCAATAAAGTGGGTGAACTTGCAGCGTGGATCAGTACCTGGGACTTCGATGTTGTGGCTATTTCAGAGACATGGATAGAGCAGGGGCAGGAATGGATGCTGCAGGTCCCGGGGTTCAAATGTTTTAGTCGAAGTAGGGAAGGAGGTAGAAGAGGGGGAGGGGTAGCATTATTGGTCAGAGATTGTATCACAGTGTCAGAGAGGAGGTTTGATGAGGACTTATCTGTTGAGGTAGTATGGGCGGAGATTAGAAATAGGAGAGGAGAGGTCACCCTGTTGGGAGTCTTTTATAGACCTCCTAAAAGTTCTAGAGAGGTTGAGGAAAGGATTGCGGAGTCAATCCTGCTTAGGAGTGATAGTAATAGGGCAATTGTTATGGGGGATTTTAACTTGACTAATATTGACTGGAATTGTTATAGCTCTAGCTCGTTAGAGGGGTCAGTTTTTGTTCAAAGCGTGCAGGAAGGTTTTTTGACTCAGTATGTAGACAGGCCAACTAGAGGTGAGGCTATATTGGATCTGGTGCTGGGAAATGAGCCAGACCAGGTGCTAGACTTGGAAGTTGGTGTGCATTTTGGTGATAGTGACCACAATTCGGTTACGTTCACCTTAGTGATGGAAAGGGATAGGCATGAACCTCGGGCCAGTGGTTTTAGCTGGGGGAAGGGTAATTATGAGGCTATTAGGAGAGAATTAGGAAACATAGGTTGGACTAGGAGATTACAGGGACTGGGAAAGTCCGACATGTGGAGTTTTTTCAAGGAGCAGCTACTGCGAGTCTGTGATAGGTATGTCCCTGTCAGGCAAGGAGGAATTGGTAGGGCTAGGGAACCGTGGTGCACCAAAAAAGTTTCTTTGTTGGTTAAAAAGAAAAAGGAGGCTTATGTTCGGATGAGACGTGAGCACTCGGGTAGTGCACTAGAAAGCTTTAGATTGGCTAAGAGGGAGTTGAAGAGCGAGCTTAGAAGGGCTAAAAGGGGACATGAGAAGACTTTGGCGGATAGGGTTAAAGAGAATCCTAAGGCGTTCTATAGGTATGTCAAGAACAGAAGGTTGGTTAGGGCAAGTTTAGGGCCAGTTATAGATGGCAGAGGGAAGTTATGTGTGGAACCGGAGGAGATTGGTGAAGCATTGAACCAATATTTCTCTTCGGTGTTCACGCAAGGGGACATGAATATAGCTGAGGAGGACACTGGGTTGCAAGGGAGTAGAATAGACAGTATTACAGTTGATAAGGAGGATGTGCAGGATATTCTGGAGGGTCTGAAAATAGATAAATCCCCTGGTCCGGATGGGATTTATCCAAGGATTCTCTGGGAGGCAAGAGAAGTGATTGCAGAGCCTCTGGCTCTGATCTTCAGGTCGTCGTTGGCCTCTGGTATAGTACCAGAAGATTGGAGGTTAGCGAATGTTGTCCCATTGTTTAAGAAGGGGAACAGAGACTTCCCCGGGAATTATAGACCGGTGAGTCTCACTTCTGTTGTCGGCAAGATGTTGGAAAAAATTATAAGGGATAGGATTTATAGTTATTTGGAGAGTAATGAATTGATAGGTGATAGTCAGCATGGTTTTGTGGCAGGTAGGTCGTGCCTTACTAACCTTATTGAGTTTTTTGAGAAAGTGACCAAGGAGGTGGATGGGGGCAGGGCAGTGGACGTGGTATATATGGATTTTAGTAAGGCGTTTGATAAGGTTCACCATGGTAGGCTTCTGCAGAAAATGCAGATGTATGGGATTGGGGGTGATCTAGGAAATTGGATCAGGAATTGGCTAGCGGATAGGAAACAGAGGGTGGTGGTTGATAGTAAATATTCATCATGGAGTGCGGTTACAAGTGGTGTACCTCAGGGATCTGTTTTGGGGCCACTGCTGTTTGTAATATTTATTAATGATCTGGATGAGGGTATAGTTGGGTGGATTAGCAAATTTGCTGATGACACCAAAGTCGGTGGTGTGGTAGACAGTGAGGAAGGGTGTCGTAGTTTGCAGGAAGACTTCGACAGGTTGCAAAGTTGGGCCGAGAGGTGGCGGATGGAGTTTAATGCGGAGAAGTGTGAGGTAATTCACTTTGGTAGGAATAACAGATGTGTTGAGTATAGGGCTAACGGGAGGACTTTGAATAGTGTGGAGGAGCAGAGGGATCTAGGTATATGTGTGCATAGATCCCTGAAAGTTGGGAATCAAGTAGATAAGGTTGTTAAGAAGGCATATGGTGTCTTGGCGTTTATTGGTAGGGGGATTGAATTTAGGAGTCGTAGCGTTATGTTGCAACTGTACACAACTCTGGTGCGGCCGCACTTGGAGTACTGTGTGCAGTTCTGGTCCCCACATTACAGGAAGGATGTGGAGGCTTTGGAGAGGGTGCAGAGGAGGTTTACCAGGATGTTGCCTGGTATGGAGGGGAGATCCTATGAGGAGAGGCTGAGGGATTTGGGATTGTTTTCGCTGGAAAGGCGGCGGCTAAGAGGGGATCTTATTGAAACATATAAGATGATTAGAGGTTTAGATAGGGTGGATAGTGATAGCCTTTTTCCTCTGATGGAGAAATCCAGCACGAGGGGGCATGGCTTTAAATTGAGGGGGGGTAGTTATAGAACCGATGTCAGGGGTAGGTTCTTTACCCAGAGGGTGGTGAGGGATTGGAATGCCCTGCCAGCATCAGTAGTAAATGCGCCTAGTTTGGGGGCGTTTAAGAGATCCGTAGATAGGTTCATGGACGAAAAGAAATTGGTTTAGGTTGGAGGGTCACAGTTTTTTTTTAACTGGTCGGTGCAACATCATGGGCCGAAGGGCCTGTTCTGCGCTGTAATGTTCTATGTTCTATGTTCTATTTGAATGGACCAACCTTGCATTAAAGTTGATCTTTCTCTACACTCTAGCTATGACTGTAACACATTCTGCACTCCTTCTCTATGAACGGTATGCTTCGTCTGTATAGTGTGCAACAACCTATACATTTCACCGTACAAAGAACAAAGAAAATTACAGTACAGGAACAGGCCCTTTGGCCCTCTGAGCCTGCACCGACTATGCTGCCCGACTGATCGTCTAACTCAATAACTTAATCCTGCTTTTTCCCCATAACCTTTGATCCCATTCGTCCCAAGTGCTATATCCAGCCACCTCTTGAATACATTCAATGTTTTGGCATCAACTACTTCCTGTGGTAACGAATTCCACAGGCTCACCATTCTTCGAGTGAAGAAATGTCTCCTCACCTCCGTCCTAAACGGTCTACCCTGAATCTTCAGAGTGTGACCCCTGGTTCTGGACTCCCCCACCATCGGGAATATCCTCTCTGCATCTACCCTGTCTAGTCCTGTTAGAAGTTTCTAAGTCTCTACGAGATCCCCTCTCATTCATCTGAACTCCAGCAAAAACAATCTTAACCTAGTCAATCTTTCCTCATACATCAGTCCCGCCATTCCCTGAATCAGCCTGGTAAACCTTCGCTGCACTCCCTGGAGAGCAAGAACATCCTTCCTCAGAAAAGGAGACCAAAACTGCACACAATACTCTAGGTGTGGCCTCACCAAGGCCCTGTATAATTGCAACAACACATCCCTGCTCCTGTACTCGAAACCTCTCGCAATGAAGGCCAACATACCATTTGCCTTCTTTACCGCCTGCTGCACCTGTGTGCTTACCTTCAGTGACTGGTGCACAAGGACACCCAGGTACCGCTGCACACTCCCCTCTCCCAATTTACAGCCGTTCAGGTAGTAATCTGCCTTCTTGTTTTTACTTCCAAAGTGAATAACCTCTCATTTATCCAAATTATACTGCATCTATCATTGATTTGCCCACTCACCCAATCTATCCAGATCATTCTGTAGGATCTCTGCATCCTCATCACAGTTCACCCTCCCACCCAACTTGGTATCATCTGCAAACTTTGAGATGTTACATTTTGTTCCCTCATCCAAATTATTAATATATATTGTGAATATCTGGGGTCCCAGCACCAATCCCTGTGGCACCCCACTAGTTACTGCCTGCCAATTTGAAAAGCAACCATTAATTTTTACTCTTTGTTTCCTCTCTGCCAACCAGTTTTCTATCCATCTCAATACACTTCCCCCAATCACATGCGCTTTCATCTTGCACGATATTCTCTTATGCGAGACTTTATCAAACGCTTTCTGAAAGTCCAAATATACCACATTGATTGGCTCCCCCTTGTCAACTCTACTAGTTACATCTTCAAAGAATTCCAACAGATTTGTCAAGCATGATTTCCCCTTCATAAATCCATGCTGACTCTGTCTGATCCTGCCACGCTTTCTAAATACTCTGCAATAAGGTCCTTGATGATGGATTTGAGAATTTTCCCCGCTTCCGATGTTAAGCTTACTGATCTATAATTCCCTGTTTTCTCTCTACCTCCCTTTTTGAATATTGGAGTGACATTCGTTACCCTTCAACCTGCAGGGACTGTTCCAGAATCTATAGAATCCTGGAAGATGACCACCAATACATCCACTATTTCTGGAGCCACTTTCTTAAGTACTCTGGGATATAGATTATCAGGCCCTGGGAAATTATCCGCCTTCAATCCCATCAATGTTTCCAGCACCATTTCTCTACTAATATTGATCTCCCTCAGCTCTTCTTCCGTCTCACTAAATCTTGCATTCTCCAACATTTCTGGCATCTGATTTGTGTCCTCTTTTATGAAGACAGAACCAAAGTATATTCAGTTGCTTGGCCATTTCTTTGTCCCCTATTATACATTCCCCCATTTCTGTCTGTAGGGGACCTACATTTGTCTTCACCAACCTCTTTCTCTTCACATATCTATAGAAACCCTCAGTGTCAGTCTTTATGTTCCCTGCAAGCTTACTTTTGCACTGTATTTCCCCCTTAATTTCCCCCTTAATTGGGGCGGCACGGTAGCACAGTGGTTAGCACTGCTGCTTCACAGCTTCAGGGTCCCGGGTTCGATTCCCGGCTCGGGTCACTGTCTGTGGGGAGTTTGCACATTCTCCTCGTGTCTGCGTGGGTTTCCTCCGGGTGCTCCGGTTTCCTCCCACAGTCCAAAGATGCGCGGGTTAGGTTGATTGGCCAGGTTAAAAAATTGCCCCTTAGAGTCCTGGGATGTGTAGGTTAGAGGGATTAGCGGGTAAAATATGTGGGGGTAGGGTCTGCGTGGGATTGTGGTCGGTGCAGACTCGATGGGCCGAATGGCCTCCTTCTGCACTGTAGGGTTTCTATGATTCTATGATTCTATGATTAATCAATCACTTGGTCCTTCTTTGTTTGAATTCTAAACTGCTCCCAAATTTCAGACCTATTATTTTTCTTGGCCAATCTATATGCTTCTTCCTTAGATCGGATACTCTCTCTAATTTCCTTTGTAAGCCATGGATTGGCCCTCTTACCCATTTTGCTTTTGTGCCAGACAGGAATAAAGAGTTGCTGCAGTTCCCCCATTTGTTCCTTGAATGTTTGCCATTGCCTATCCACTGTCATCCCTTTAAGTAATTCTCCCCAATCTATCAAGGCCAACTCACACCTTATATCCTCATAGTTTCCTTTATTAAGATTAAGCACCCTAGTCTCCGAATCAACTATTTCACTCCCCACCTTGATAAAAAAATTCCTGATGTTATGGTCGCTCATCCCCAAGGGGTCTCGTACAGCTAGACTGGGAATGATTGGGGCGGCACGGTAGCACAGTGGTTAGCACTACTGCTTCACAGCTCCAGAGACCTGGGTTCGATTCCCGGCTTGGGTCAATGTCTGTGTGGAGTTTGCAAATTCTCGTCGTGTCTGCGTGGGTTTCCTCCGGGTGCTCCGGTTTCCTCCCACAGTCCAAAGATGTGTGGGTTAGGTGGATTGGCCATGCTAAAATTGCCCCTTAGTGTCCTGAGATGCGTAGGTTAGAGGGATTAGCGGGTAAATATGTAGGGATATGGGGGTAGGGCCTGGGTGGGATTGTGGTCGGTGCAGACTCGATGGGTGGCCTCCCAGTCCAGGTGGCCTCTTTCTGCACTATAGGGTTTCTATGATTCCCTTCTCATTACACAGTACCCAGTCTAAGATGGCCGGCTCTCTAGTTGGTTCCTCCACATATTGGTCAAGAAAACCATCCCATACGCACTCCAGGAATTCTTTCTCTACGGCATTGTTGCTAATTTGATTTGACCAATCTATGTGCAGATTAAAATCACCCATGATCACCGATATTCCCTTACCACATGCATCTCTAATTTCGTGTTTAATGCCGTTCCCAACATGACCACTGCAGTTTGGGGGTCTACATATGACATCCACGAATGTTTTTTGCCCCTTGGTATTTCTCAACTCTACCCATACAGACTTCATGTTGTCAGAGCTAATATCCTTTCTCACTATTGTGTTAATTTCCTCTTTAACCAGCAGTGCCACTCCACCACCTTTCCCTTTATGGCTGTCCTTCTTAAATATTGAATACCCTGGGACATTCAATTCCCACCCCTGGTCATCCTGCAGCCATGTCTCTGTAATCCCAATTATATCATACCCGTTTAGATCTATGTTGAATCAATATGGTGGGAATAAAAAAAAGAGGATGTGTTGGTGCAGACTCGATGGGCCGAAGGGCCTCTTCTGCGCTGTATGGTTCTATGAAAAAACATCTTGGTCGGAGCAATTTACAGGCCCCCAAGCAATACTTCCAAAGTGGGGCATAGTATAAACCAATATAAACTAATGTGGGCTTATGAGAAGGGCATAAGGTAATCGTGGGTCATTTTAACATGGATATAGACGGGATCAATCAAATTGGCAAAGGTAGCCTCGAGGGAGATTTCATAGAGTATATGAGGGATTGTTTCTTAGAGCAATATGTTATGGAACCAACCAGGGAACAGGCTATTTTAGATTTAGTAACGAAGAAGTGTTGATAAATAGTCTTGTTGTTAAAGATCCTCTTGGATCTGCTAGAATTTCGGATTCCGATTGAGTGAGAGAAGCCAGAGTGCCATACTAGAGTTTTAGCGTTGGGCAGAGGTAATTATACAGGTCTGAGGAAAGAGTTGGCCCAAGTAAATTGGACACAAATACTTGAGGGCAGGACCGTTAAGGAACAATGGCGGATGTTGACGGAGATATTGAATATCTCTCGATTAAAGTATATTCCTGAGAGGAAGAGGAATTATTAAAGGAAGGAAAACGTTCCATGGCAAGACAAGGAAGTCAAAGAGGACATAGAATCTACAGCATGGAGACAGGCCCTTCGGCCCAAACTGGTCCATGCCGACCAAAATGCCCATCTAAGCTAACCCCATTTGCCTGCTTTTGGCCCATATCCCTCAAAACCTTTCCTATCCATGTATCTGTCCAAATGCCTTTTAAATGTTGTCAATGTCCCTGCCTCAACCACTTCCTCTGACAACTCATTCCACACACGTACCACCCTCTGTGTAAAAAGAAAAGGTTGCTCCTCAGGTTCCCATTAATTAATTCTTTCCCCTCTTAACTTAAACCAATGCCCTCTAGTTCTCGATTCCCCAACCCTGGGAAAAAGACTGAGTGCATTCACCCTATCATATTCACCCTACATAGAGGCAAAAACTAGGGAAACTACTGCAAAGCTAGTGGCAAGCTGGAGGATTGGGAGAACTTTCAGGTTCAGTTAAAGGCTGTTAAAAATAGAATCAAAGGAGCTAAGGTGAACTACGACAGGAAGCTAGCAGAAAACATAAACACAGAAACCAAAAGCTTCTACAAGTATATAAGGAGGAAGAGAACAGCTAAACTAAATGTTGGCCCTTTAGAGGACGATACTGGTGAGGTATTATTGGGGAACACAGAGATGGCGGAGGCACTAAACCAATATTCTGCCTCTGTCTTCATGGTGGAGAAAAATGAAGATTTTTCAAAAACTGTCTTTAATGCAGGGCAGCTTGGTGCAATAAATATCACTAAGGAGAAGGTATTGAATAAACTAATGGGATTAAAGGCAGATAAGTCCCTGGGGCCTGATGGTCTGCACTCGAGGGTATTAAAGGAGGTGGCCGCAGAGATAGTGGATGCATTGGTTGTGATATTTCAAAATTCCCTGGATTCCGGTGAGGTCCCGATGGATTGGAAACACGCTAATGTGACGCCCTTATTCAAAAAGGGACAGAGACAAAAAGTAGGAAATTATAGGCCAGTTAGCTTGACCTCTGTGCTGGGGAAGTTGCTGGAATCAATCATTAAGGAGGAGATGGCTGAGCATTTGGAAGGACAAAGCTCATTGTCAGTATGGTTTTACGAAGGGTGAGTTGTGCTTGAAAAACTTGCATGAGTTCTTTGATCTGCAAGAAGGGGACAGAGTGTAACACAGCAAAATTTGTGGATGAGACTAAAATAATGGGGAAGCAGGCAGTGAAGAGGATATAAAGACTCTACAGGTGGATATAGGTAGGCTAAGAGAATGGGCCAAAATTTGGCAGATGGAGCTTAATGTGGATAAGTGTGAGGTTGTCCATTTTGGCAGAAAAAATAGAAAGGCAGATTATTACCTAAATGGGAAGCAGATTCAAAATGTGTCCGGGCAGAGGGATCTGGGTGTCTTTGTTCATGAATCGTGGAAAGTTGGTATGCAGGTGCAGCAGGTAATAAAAAAGGCAAATAGAATGTTGCCATTTATTGCAAAGGGACTGGAGTATAAAAGTAGAGGAGTGTTGCTGCAATTGTATAGGGTGTTGGTGAGACCACGGCTGGAGTCATGTCCAGGTTTGGTCTCCTTATTTGAGCAAGGACGTGGTGGCATTGGAGGCAGTTCAGAGGAGGTTCACCAGATTGATTCCGGGAATGAAGGGGTTGATGTATGAGGAGAGATTAAATAGTTTGGGCTTGTCCTCACTGGAGTTGACAAGGGTGAGGGGGGATCTGATTGAGGTATATAAAATTTTAACCAAATGTTTCTTCTTATGGGGCAATCTCGAACGAGAGGTCACAGAGTATAGGTTGAGAGGCGGTAGATTTAAAACTGAGATGAGGAGGAACTACTTCTTGCAGAGGGTGGTGAATTTGTGGAACTCGCTGCCCCATTGCGTGGTGGAGTCTGAATCATTGAATGATTTCAAGAAGGGGATAGATATATTTCCAATAAAAAAAAGGGAAAGAGGGAGATGGGGAGCAGGTGAGGAGGTGGATTTGAGTCCAGATCTGATTGAATGGCGGAGCAGGCTCGAAGGGCTGAATTTGCTTACTTCTGCTCCTAATTCCTATGTTCCTATGGCAACTCCCATCCCTGGGTCAGCGCATCCCACTCCCAATAGGGACTCCTCCCATCCCTGGGTCAGTGTGTCCTACTCCCAATGGGGACCCCTCCCATCCCTGCGTCAGTGTGTCCCACTCCCAGTGGGGACCCCTCCCATTCCTCCATCAGTGTGTCCACTCCCAGTGGAGACCATTCCCATCCTTGGGTTAGTGTGTCCCACTCCCAATGGGGACCACTCACATCCCATTGTCAGTGTGTCCTACTCCCAGTGGGGACCCCTCCCATCCCTCCATCAGTGTGTCCCACTCCCAATGGAGACTGTTCCCATCCCTGGGTCAGTGTGTCTCACTCCCAGTGGGGACCCCTCCCATCCCTCCATCAGTGTGTCCCACTCCCAATGGAGACTGTTCCCATCCCTGGGTCAGTGTGTCTCACTCCCAGTGGGGACCCCTCCCATCCCTCCATCAGTGTGTCCCACTCCCAATGGAGACTGTTCCCATCCCTGGGTCAGTGTGTCTCACTCCCAGTGGGGACCCCTCTCATCCCTCCGTCAGTGTGTCCCACTCCCAATGGGGACCATTCCCATCCCTGTGTTAGTGTGTCCCACTCCCAATGGGGACCATTCCCATCCCTCCGTCAGTGTGTCCCACTCCCAATGGGGACCACTCCCATCCCTGCGTCAGTGTATCCACTCCCAGTGGGGAGTACCCCCAATGGAGACTACCCCTAATGGAGATCACTCCCATTTGAGAACTCCCCCAATGGAGACCATCCCCAATGGAGACCACTTCCAATAGAGACCAGTCCCATCCCTGCGTCACTGTGTCCCACTTCCAATGAAGGCAACTCCCATCTCTGGGTCAGAGTGTCCCACATCCAATAGGGACCTTTCCAAGTTGGAACCCAATGGAGACCACTCCCATCCGTGCGTCAGTTTCTTCCAGTCCCAATGGTGACCACCCCCTATGGGGGCCAGGTGGAGACCACTCCCAATGGAGATCACTCTCATCCCTGGCTCAGTGTGTCCCACTCCCAGTGGAGACCACTCTCATCCCTGACTCAGTGTGTCCCACTCCCAGTGGAGACCACCGCCAATGGGGACCCAATGAAGACCACTCCCATCCCTGGGTCAGTGTGTCCCACTCCTAATATGGACCCCTCCCAATGGGGACTACCCCCATGGAGACCACTTCTAATGGAGACCACTCCTAATGGAGACTACTTCCATCCCTGGGTCAATGTGTCCCACCCCTAACGGGGACCACCCCCAATGGGGACCACCCCCAACGGGGACCATTCCCAATGGGGACCACCCCAACGGGAACTGCTCCCATCCCTGGGTCACTATGCCCTGACTTCAAGCTCCATTTCAGAAATTATAAGCACAAAATCCAAAATTGGTGCAGTATAGTGAGAGTGCTGCACTGCCATAGGTGCTGTCTTTTGGGTGGGCATGGTCGATAGAGGTGAGGAAAATTTGTTTCTATCAGAGGGTTGTGTGATTTTGGAACTCTCTGCCTCAGAAGGTGGTGGAGGCTGGGTCACTGAATATTTTTATGGCAGAGGTAGATAGATTCTTGTTAGGTGAGGAAATCAGAGGTTATCGTGGGTAGGCGGGAATGTTGAACTCGAAACAGAAATAGATTAGCCTGATCTTGTTGAATGGTGGAGCAGGCCCGAGGGGCAGAATGGCCTGCTGCTACTCCTATTTTGTATGTTTGTTTGATCACGTTGCGCTCTTTGGAAGAAGAGCAGAGGGTGTATTTTTCCTGGTGTTCTGGCCAATATTTATCCCACAATCCACGTCGGATCACAAAAACTGACTATCGGGTAATAATCACATTGTGGGAGCTTGCTTTCCCCAATTGCCTACATTACAACAATGATTACACCTCAAAAGTGCTTGATCAACTGGACAATATTTGGCAACATGAGGCAACATTTTTTAATGACACAGTGTATTATCCAGAGGGCGGCGAAAGCAGATTCAGTATGTAGCAACTTTCAAAAGCAAATAAGAACATTATCTGAAGGGAAATTATTACAGAGCAATGGGGAGAGAGCAGCTGAACAAGAGCACAATGAGATTGCTCCGAAAAGCCGATGTAGACACGATGGAGTGTACAAGAAAGAACAAGGAAAAGTACAGCACAGGAACAGGCCCTTTGACCCTCCAAACCTGTGTCGATCATGATGCCCTAAATTAAGTAAAAAAAACCTTCTGCCCTTACTCGGCTGATGAAAGCAAGCATGCCATATGCCTTCTTAATAACCTTGGCCACCAGCGTTGCCACTTTTAGGGAACTATGGACCTGTATGCCCAGATCCCTCTGTATGTTAATGTTGCTCAGAGTTCTGTCACATCATATTATTCACACCTAAATTTGATCGTCTAAAATGCATCACCTCGCATTTGTCTGGATTAAACTCCATCTGCCATTTCTGTGCCCAAGTCTCTGATCTATCTATATTCTGTTGTATTCTCTGACAATCCCCCGCATTATCAGCAACTCCACCAATCTTCGTGTCATCCGCAAATTTACTAATCAAGCCACCCACATTTTCTTCCAGATTATTTCTTTTGCTACCCTCTTGCTCCTAATATATGCATAAAAAAGCCTTGGGATTTTCCTTGACCTGTTTGCTAAAGACATTTCATGGCCCCTTTTAGCCCTCCTAATTCTACGTTTAAGTTCCTTCCTACTTTCACTAAGCTTACAATTTCACTCGTCACCTATTGTTCCCGAATCCTGCCATTTCTATCCTTCATTTTTGCGGAGACATGCCTGTCCTGCACGTCAATCAACTGGCCTTTAAAAGCCCCCCGCATGCCAGACATGGATTTGCCCTCAAATAGCCGCTCCCAATCCACATTCCCCAGTTCCTGTCTAATTTGCATGTATTTAGCCCTTGCCCAATTAATCACCCTCACTCGAGGGCCACTCTTGTCCTTATCCAAGACTACCCGAAATCTTATGGAGTTACGGTCGCTAAGTCCAAAGTGCTCCCCTATTGAAACATCGATCACCTGGCCTGGCTCATTCCCCAATATCAAGTCTAGTATGGCCCCCTTCCTGGTTGGATTGTCAACACACTGTATCAAAAAACCCTCCGAGACACAACTAACAAGTTGCCCTCCATCCGAGCCCCTGTCTGTAAGGGAGTCCCAGTCAATGTGGGGGAAAGTTAAAGTCACCCACCACAACATAAGAACATAAGAACATAAGAAATAGGAGCAGGAGTAGGCCATCTAGCCCCTCGAGCCTGCCCCGCCATTCAATAAGATCATGGCTGATCTGACGTGGATCAGTACCACTTACCCGCCTGATCCCCATAACCCTTAATTCCCTTACCGATCAGGAATCCATCCATCCGCGCTTTAAACATATTCAGCGAGGTAGCCTCCACCACCTCAGTGGGCAGAGAATTCCAGAGATTCACCACCCTCTGGGAGAAGAAGTTCCTCCTCAACTCTGTCTTAAACCGACCCCCCTTTATTTTGAGGCTGTGTCCTCTAGTTTTAACTTCCTTACTAAGTGGAAAGAATCTCTCCGCCTCCACCCTATCCAGCCCCCGCATTATCTTATAAGTCTCCATAAGATCCCCCCTCATCCTTCTAAACTCCAACGAGTACAAACCCAATCTCCTCAGCCTCTCCTCATAATCCAAACCCCTCATCTCAGGTATCAACCTGGTGAACCTTCTCTGCACTCCCTCCAATGCCAATATATCCTTCCTCATATAAGGGGACCAATACTGCACACAGTATTCCAGCTGCGGCCTCACCAATGCCCTGTACAGGTGCATCAAGACATCCCTGCTTTTATATTCTAATATACAACGACCCTGCTTTTTTCACACCTTTCTAGTATCTGACTACACAACTGCTCCTCTGTCTCCTACGGGCTGATGGGAGGTCTACAGTACATTCCCAACATTGTGATTTCACCCTTCCTATTTCTGAGCTCCACCCATAATGCCTCACTAGAAGATCCCTCCAATGTGTCCTCCCTCAACACAGCTGTGATGTGCTGCCTGATCAGCAATGCGACTCCCCCGTGCCCCCTCCCCCCCACAACGCTCCTTCTGTTTCCCCCTCTGTCCCATCTAAAACAATGATATCCCGGAATGTTAAGCTGCCAGTCCTGTCCCTCCTTTAACCAGGTCCCCGTAATTGCAATAACATCATAATTCCATGCAGTAATCCAGGCTCTCAGTTCATCTGTCTTACCTGTTATACTTCTTGCATTGAAGCAAATGCACTCCAAACCTCCAGTCTCGCTGAGCCCCTCTGCCTGCTCTTACTCTGCGATACGTTTATCTCAGTCTCACTTTTTTCCCCAGTCCCTACACTTACTGGCTTGCTGTTCCGGTTCCCACCCCTCTGCCGCACCAGTTTAAATCCTCCCGAACAGCACCAGCAAACTTCCCACCCAGGATATTGGTGCCCCTCCAGTTCAGGTGGAACCCGTCCTTCTTGTACAGATCCCACCTTCCCCAGAAGAGATCCCAATGATTCATGTATCTAAAGCCCTCCCTCCTACACCAGCTCTTTAACCATGTGTTCAATTGTACTGTCTCTCTGTTCCAAGCCTCACTGGTAGCATGTAGCGTGAACCCTTTATTGTATATATGTACCTGGTTCTTGTAGTTAATCAATACATACAGTTAACCTACTTAAGATGATGAAGGCTTTATTAAGACCTACCGAGCAGTATCCAACACCCGACAGAAGAGGGGTCAATAACCAGGAGGCATAGCTTTAATGTAAGGGGTGGGAGATTTATAGGGGATTTGAGGAAAAACCTTTTTCACTCAGATGGTGGTGGGAAACTGGAACTCACTGCCTGAAAGGGTGGTAGAGGTGGGAACCCTCACAATATTTAAGAAGCATTTAGATGGGCACTTGAAATGCCATAGCACACATGGTTACGGACCAAGTGCTGGAAAATGTGTTGAGACCATAAGACGTGGGAGCAGTAGTAGACCATTCAGCCCACCGAATATGCGCCCCCATTCAATGAGATCATGGCTGCTCTGATATAAAGCTCAACTCCACTTTCCCACCTTGTCCCAAGAACAAAGAAAAGTACAGCACAGGAACAGGCCCTTTGGCCCTCCAAGTTGTGCCAATCATGTCATAACTAAACTAAAACAAACCTGCCCTTACTCAGTCCGTATCCCTCTATTCCCTCCCTATTCATGTACCCATCCAAATGCCTCTTAAATATTGCTAATGTGCCTGCTTCCACCACCTCCTCTGGCAGCGCGTTCCAGACACCCACCACTCTCTGCATGAAAAACTTCCCCCCCCCCCGCATCTCCCTTAAACTTTCCCCCTCTCACCTTGAACATGTGCCTCCTTGTAATTGACACTTCCACCCTTGGAGAAATCCTCTGACTATCCACCCTGTCTATGCCTCTCATCATTTTGTAGACTTCGATCAGGTCTCCCCTCAGCCTCCATCTTTCTAGTGAAAACAATCCAAGTTTATTCAACCTCTCCTCATGGCCAACACCTTCGAGACCAGGTAACATCCTGGTGAACCTTTGCACTCTCTCCAAAGATTCCATGTCTTTCTGGTAGTGTGGCAACGTGAACTGCACGCGATCCACCATAACTCTTGATTCCCTTACTGATTAAAAATCTGTCTATCTCAGCCTTGGCTAGGTGCTGGATGGCCAATGCAGACATGATGGGCTGAAGGGCCTCTTTCTGTGCTGTAAAACTCTATAATTCTACAATAACAAGATTCTGTAGTAGTTTCTCCACATCTACCCTATCACTGATCTGATCTCCTCTCACTGTCCTGTTTTCCAGGGAAGAGCTTGCTAAATCGTTCCTGAGAGTTGGATCCTCTCAGTCCCACTAGCACTCTTGTTAATCTTTTCTGTAATTTTCCTGCTCCTTTTTATAAGAAAGGGACCAGAAATGTACACACAACTGCCAAGCATAGTTGAATCAGAGTTCCGTGGTAAGTTCCACATTATCTCCTTGCTTTGGTATTGAGGTGGTCAGCCTTGGCTCAGTGTGGTCCTCTCATCTCTGAGACAGAGGGTTGTGAGTTCCAGTCCTACTGCAGGGATCTGAGTTATTACATAACCCGAACTTACCTTAATGTTGAGCTTGGAAGTCTGGAACCTCAACTCCTGACAGACCTTGGAATTTCGGCACGTGAGCAGACCTGGGAGTGGGCTTCCCGCACTCAGTTCAGCATAAGTTGTCCCGGCCCACGACAGGCCCAAACTGACTACACATAAAGAGAAAGAATATAAATGGCATGAGAATCCGGGTGCGGATTGCCAGAACCAAACAGTGTCCCAGACAGGGGGGAGAGCACAGAGAGAGGTCCCACAAGGAAGTCCCAAGTAAGAGACCTCAGACAGGGGCAGTTAAGTTCAGTTAAAAGAGAAACAGGTTCCAAGTTATAGAAAGGGCTGTGAGGAGCAGGCTTTAGGTCTGGAGGGCTCAGAAGAACCCTTGGGCCATTGGGGCAAAGCTGTTCTGCTTGGTGTGGCCGAAGGTCTGAAATTCTGCCTGTAGTTTGGTGTTTGAGAGTATACTCGGGGATTCCAGGGGAACGGGATCTTGGAAGGTGAGACTGAAACCCAATAAGATGGGCTACCATTGATGCTGCCTGAGGGTTCAAGAGAAGCCCTGAAGATCCAAGAAGACAGCCAAATGTTGGTGACTGTGCTGTGGGCCGTTGGGACAAAGGTACCACTTTTGAATAGTTATGTTCTGCTCAGCATGGCCGAAGAACTGAAATCATGCTGTTGAGTAGCTGTTTGAGTGTACTTGGGAATCCAGGGGCACGTGATCTCAGGAGACGAGATTAAAATCCTGCGAGGTGGGGCGTCATTGAAGCCGTCTGAGTTGGAGCGAGTTTTTGAGATAATTCCAAGGTAAGATCTTCTAAGATGAAAATTGGAAACTTTTGTGAGTGAGAGAGTTACAGTGAGATTGGTTGACTCACAGTGTTACTGATGTCTGGGTGTGATGTTGAGAAATCGTGGACTCTGTTTTGGTCACGCCTGTCATTATGCAATACTCCATAACCCTTGATTCCCTTACTGGTTAAAAATCTGTCTATCTCCGCCTTGGCTAGGTGCTGGATGGCCGTTGCAGATATGATGGGCTGGAGGGCCTCTTTCTGTGCTGTAAAACTCTATGATTCTACAATAACAAGAAGATTGTGTCGTTGGCATGTCTGACCACAATTTGCCTGTTAATTTAAATATACCTCTTGAAACCTGAATGCTAACGTTTAGGATACATGTTGTAAATAGTTTTATCTTTCTGATCTTGCATAGTAAAGTTAATTTCTCTTTCTTCAAACTCTGTGGAATTTTGTGACTTTATTCAGTGAACAAGTGTCTCAAATCTCAAGCTTTGTCTATGTTAAATAAAATGTCATTGGTCACTAACCGGATCTCGCCAACACTTGGAGCTCTGGCCGATGATCATAACAAATTAGATGATTCAAACTGATGTTGCCAGTGCAGTACTGAGGGAGTGCTGCAGTACTGTCCTTTGGGATGAGATGTTTTCCCTCTCAGGTGGATGTAAGAGATCCCATGGCACTGTTTTGAAGAAGGTGTACAAGATTATGAGAGGTGTGGACAGGGTGGATCGGAAGCAGCTGTTACCCTTAGTTGAAGGGTCAGTAATGAGGGGGCATAATTTTAAGGTGATTTAGAGGGGATTTGAGGAAAAGATTTTTCACCCAGAGGGTGGTGGGAGTCTGGAATGCGCTATCTGGGAGGGTAGTAGAGGCGGGAAACCTCACAACCTTTAAAAAGTATGTGGATGAGCACTTGAAATGTCAGAACATTCAAGGCCATGGGCCAAGTGCTGGAAAGTGGGATTAGTGTAGATTTAATGTAGTTTTGTTGGTACAGGCTCAATGGGCTGAAGGACCTCTTCTGTACTGTATGACTCGATGACTCTAAGAACCAGGAGGGTTCCCCTGGACAATATTTATCTCCTAACTGTTGCGAAGTTGGGTTGAGTAATTGTAGATTGGGAAGTAGGAAGTTAAAGTTTTGGTGTTTGGAAAACCGTAAAATGCTATGGGGGAGGGAGGGGGGGGGGGGGGGTGGGAGGGGGGAGGAGAGAGGGGGGGGGGAAGCATTGCATAGTCCCGGTAAAAGGTGGTGCTTTTTCCGTGCTTAGAGATTAAAAGTGCAAGTACACAGAGAGCCCAAACTGAAACATTTGTATTGAAAGGCCGAGCAGCAGTTTTTCCAAAACAACAGGCTTTTGAATTTAGCCAATTTGAATCAAGCACTTAGATACCAAGAACCTATTAAATTTAAGTCTGATGGTTTTGACAATCTAGGACCAATCCTATTGTGGAAAATACTGATATGCCATCAGGGGTATAAATGAAGGGGCAGTGGAACAAAGAGAGAGAGAGAGCAACTGCCGCCTTCTAGAGTTAACAGCTCTTAGTTCAGCTCTCCATTCTAGAGAGAGAGAGAGCGAATTGCTGGCTCTCATAGCTTCACCTATGTCTTAAGAGAAAGCACTATCGAAATAGCAAAGATACTAAAGAAGAAAGAAGTTCCAGACAGAAGATTCAACAGAGAAGGCCCAGAACATTCCAGAAGATGCCAAACATGATTGTAATTTTGAGAGTGACTAAATTCTATTTTGTTAAGGAGTGGAAATTGTATTTATCTGAACAGCATTCCATTAGAATCGTGTTTTATCCGGTTCGTTACTAGTTTAGTTAATTTGTTCACTGTTAGTTAGATAAATTAATTGTTACGTGTTGATTTTAGAGTGAGTGTCAGGGATTTATTTTGTATTTAACCACTAGGAGTTGCCGAAGAGCGGGTCACACCACTTCACACACACTTTTTACAGATTATAAGGTGAGGTATTCCTCTTTGAGTGGTTAGGTGTTAGTTCTCAGAGGGGGGCATCAACCTCTGCTTTATAACAGATTGGGGGCTCGGGTTCAGGCTATGACTCGTCCTCGATCTTTAAATAAACCTTCAGTGAGAAGTGGAAAATCTGTTTAAGTTTGGTGGCTTGTTGTCGCTTAAATCAAAAGTGGGGAAATGGTTCTTAAAATTGCTAAAGAGATTCTGGGGGTCGAAGATGCTTCCCAAATTTGCCAAGGAAGCTTAGAAAGACAGAAAAAGACGACACTTGTAGAATTAGCAAACAGGCTAAAAGTGGGTTTAACCAGGGATAATAAGAAAGCTGAAATTGTAACGGAGTTATCCAATCATTTAGGCATATCAGAGAAACAGTCAAGTGCAGTGGAGTTAGAAAAAAAATAAATTGCAAATGAGACAATTGGAGCTAGAAAGTGAACTGAAAAGGCTGGAGTCAGAGAAAGAAGAAAGAGAAAGATTGTTCGAGTTGGAAAAGATGACGTTGGAACTTGAAGCAAAAAGACTTCAAATGACTGAAGTAAAAGTGCAAGATAGAAGTGATGATGGGCAAACTCATCGTGGCCAACCGCCTGGTGGGGATACATACAAATATGTCCAAACATTAGCAAAATTTGATGAAAAAGATGCAGAAGTCTTTTTCATTTCCTTTGAGAAATTGGCTACACAGATGAAATGGCCAGAAGAGGTGTGGGTAACGTTAATTCAGACCAAAGTTGGTAAGCAGGGCTACTGAGGTGTTTGCAGCGCTGTCAGAGGAGGTGTCAGGAAAATATGAAGAAGTAAAGAAGGTTGTTTTGAGTGCCTATGAATTAGCATAGAGACAACGGTTCAGAAATGTAAGAAAGGAACCAGGTCAGACTTATATCGAGTTTGAAAGAATTAAACAGAGCAACTTCAATAGATGGGTGGGAGCATTAAAGATAGAAAAGATATATGAGGTTATTAGAGATATTATTCTGCTGGAGGGGTTTAAAAACTCATATCCAGAAGTGATAAGAACACATGTTGAGGAACAGAAAGTTAAAACAGTGAGAAGAGCTGCAGAGATGGCAGATGAATACACATTACTGCATAAATTGACATCTAGCTTCCAACAGCAATTTCATTCCATGAGGGATAGAAATTGGGAAAGAGGGAGATCCTTCAATGAAAAACAAAAATGTAGATCACATTGGGAACAGTTTACCACCTGTGAGAAAAGAAACCCAAGAAGGTGGAAAAGAGGTGAAAGACCTCGGGTGTTTTCACTGTAATAAGGTCGGACACACTAAGTCACAGTGCTGATGGCTTAAGAAAGGCACTGGGAAAAAGGATGTGGTAAAAGAGGCTCAACCAGTGGGATTAGCTAAGGCAGTGAGGGAAATTCCAGAGAGGTCGAGGAGCTAAAGGAGAGTGCACAGCCTCGGCACAGGCTGGATAGTAAGATAGCGTCTGATCTTTTCAACGACTTTACCTGTGTGGGTAAGATTTACTCAGGTAGAACAGGAGGAGTAGGTAAAGAAGTTAAAATATTGAGAGATATGGGAGCTAATCTGTCTCCAATAGTAAGAGGTGAAAATATTTGCACTCCTGAAATATTGCCCGAGAGAGTGGTAATCTGTGGAATAAATGGAGAGAGGAGTATGTCCCCTGTGTAAGATAAGGCTAGAAAGTCCAATCAAGACTGGGGAAGTGATAGTGGGAGTGATGGAAAACTTGGCTATTCCAGGAATACAGTTTATCCTTGGAAATGATATCGCTGGTTCACAGGAGGGACTGATGCTCATTGTAGTGGAAAAGCCAAAAGAAAACCAGGGAACTGAGGAGTTAAAAGAAAAATACCCTGGAATTTTTCCAGATCGTGTGGTGACAAGATCCCACAGCCATTAGTGAAAACTGGAGTGGGAGAACAAAAGAGGAAGATGAAGGAATTGAGGTCCAGCTAGCTGACACTCTGATGAGATGGTAAAGGAAAGACCTAAGCAGGTAGAGGATCAGGCAGAGGTGTCTAGCTCTAAAAGATTAATGGAGTTATAACAAAAAAATGAGGTGATAAAGGATTTATATCATAAAGCCGACTCGGAAAAGGAATCAGAGTGTATTCTAGAATGCTATTACCGAATGGCCTACTTAGACCTCTGTTACATAAATTTGACTGTGAGAGGTATCGCAGTCTGGCCCTGTGCATACCCAACACACACTCTCGCTGTTAGTTAGAGACTGCTGGCTGATTTTATTTACTGCTCCCTGAGCCAGAGGTTCCTGAGGGTAGATGTGTGTAACTGAGCGAGTCAGAATCGTCACGACACAGAAAGGGACCATTGAGTTAGTGCCAGCTCTCTGTCGAACAATCCAGTCAGTCCCACTCCCCCGCTCTATCCCCGTCTCCCCACAAGTTTATCTTCCTCCAAGTGTCCATCCAATTTCCTTTTGAAATCTTTCATTATATCTGATTTCACCCCCTTCCTCATTTTACCCCCTGCACACCTTGCCCGAAACCTCATCTCTGTCTCCTTCAGTCCTTGTACCCTCAGCTAACGGCAATAGCTTTTCTTTGTCCACTTGATCTAAACCTTGTACACCCTTGGCAAATCTCCTCTCAATCTCCTTCACTCCAAGGAGAACAACCCCAACTTCTCCAACCTAACCCTGTAGCTAAAATCCTCCCCATCCCTGGCACCATTCTGATAAATCTCCCTCTTCACTGTCACAAGGACCCTCACACCCTTCCTAAAGCGACCAGAACTCAGTGCAGTCTTCTAATTGGTGCTTAACCCAAGCTTTATACAGGTTCAGCATAACTTCCCTACTTTTGTCCTCAGTGCCTCTAATAATGAAGCCCAAGATGCTTTGCGAACCGCTCTCAATCTGTCCAGCCACCTTGAAAGATGCACATGAACCCACAAGTGTCTCTGTCCCTGCTCACTCTCCGGATTTCTGCCATTAAGGAATATCCAAAAAATCTCTTCTTTCCAATACAACTTCTATTTGTTCCTTCCACCTTCCTCCCTGGTTCTGTACGTGCTTAAAAACAGTTCATCATCAACAACTTCTTGTTCTATTATATAGAATTACATCAAATGTACGAGATCCTGTGGCACAGTGGGTTGGTGTCCCTGCCTCTGATCCAGAAACTCCGGGTTCGAGTCCCACCCCAGGACTTGATGTCCAAGGAAGGTGAGTTCATAATGCAGCCAAACAGGTTGAAAATCAGCCTGTAGAATCCTTCCAAACAGACGCCAATGTCAGGTGGTGAGAGTGGGAGAGATTCCTGGTCAGACATGTGATGGAAAGAATGTTGGAGCCTCGACCGTCACTGACCATAGCTCCAGACTACAACACGCATGGAAAAGTGCAGGTTACCAAGGCAACTCGGACTCTCTGAGTGAACTGTAACATGAAGTCTACAGCCATTCAGCCAAACGAGGTTGTGCTAGTTTGTAAGTTCCACACAAGTTACTGCCCACTCTGCTTCCTCTCCGCTTCTCAACGTACCCTTTCTCTCTCAGGTGGTTTATCCAGCTTCCCTGTTTTAAATGAATTTATGGAAGGCTCCTGATCTGGAACATTGGGCCGGAAATTCATCGTGCAGGCGAGAATTGGGAGTTGAGTATTTTCCCTCCATCCCTGGAGTGCCCCTCCGCGGGATATCCATCTGCCTGAGACAGAAATGGAGGTAGTGGATGCTAAGGTGGCATTCACAGAGACATTAGCCCAGTTCTGAAGACCATTGTAAAGCAGCCCCCCCCCCTCTCACCACCCTGCACCACCTTGAGTGCCCTCACCCACACACTCAGTGATCACTTTACATACATACAGTCATAGAGACATAGAGTTTTACAGCACAGAAAGAGGCCCTTTGGCTCATTGTTTCCACGCTGGCCATCAAACACTTATCTATTCTAATCCTATTTTCCAGCACTTGATTTGTAGCCTTGCATTCTATGGTGTTTCGTGTGCTCATCTAAATGCTTCTTCTGAGGGTTCCTGCCTTTACCACCCTTTCAGGCAGTCAGCTCTAAATTCCCACCAGCCTCTGGGTGAAAAAGCTTTTCCTCACATCTCTTTTAAACAACCTGCCCCTTAACTTAAATCTATGCCCTGGTTATTGATGATGTGGAGATGCCGGCGTTGGACTGGGGTAAACACAGTAAGGAGTCTAACAACACCAGGTTAAAGTCCAACAGGTTTATTTGGTAGCAAACGCCACTAGCTTTCGGAGCGCTGCTCCATCGTCAGGTGAGTGGGAGATCTCCTCACAAACAGGGCATATAAAGACTCAAACTCAATTTACAGAATAATGGTTGGGATGTGAGTCTTTACAGGTAATCTTAAAGGTACAGACATTGTGAGTGGAGAGAGCGTTAAGCACAGGTTAAAGAGATGTGTATTGTCTCCAGACAGGACAGTTCGTGAGATTTTGCAAGTCATGGGGGTTACAGGTAGTGTGACATGAACCCAAGATCCCGGTTGAGGCCGTCCGCATGTGTGTGGAACATGGCTATCACTCTCTGCTCAGCGACTCTGCGTTGTCGTGAAGGCCATCTTGGAGAGCGCTTACCCGAAGATCAGAGGCTGAATGCCCGTGACCGCTGAAGTGTTCCCCAACAGGAAGAGAACACTCTTGCCTGGTGAAGTGGACCTCTTCACCGCACAGGTCCTTCAACTGATGCTATACACTAGATACATCGATGACATTTTCTTCCTTTAGACTCATGGTGAACAATCACTGAAACAACGATATGATGACATCAACAAGTTCCATCCCACCATCAGACTCACCATGGACTACTCTCCAGAATCAGTTGCATTCTTGAACATACGCATCTCCATCAAGGACGGTCACCTCAGCACCTCACTGTACCGCAAGCCCACAGATAACCTCACGATGCTCCACTTCTCCAGCTTCCACCCTAAACACGTTAACGAAGCCATCCCCTATGGACAAGCCCTCCGTATACACAGGATCTGCTCAGATGAGGAGGATCGCAACAGACACCTCCAGACGCTGAAAGATGCCCTCATAAGAACAGGATATGGCGCTCGACTCATCGATCGATAGTTCCAATGCGCCACAGTGAAAAATCGCACCAACCTCCTCAGAAGACAAACACGGGACACGGCAGACAAAATACCCTTCATCATCCAGTACTTCGCCGGAGCAGAGAAGCTATGACATCTTCTCCAGAGCCTTCAACATGTCATTGATGAAGACAAACATCTCACCAAGGCCATCCCCACACCCCCACTTCTTGCCTTCAAACAACCGCACAACCACAAACAGACCATTGTCCGCAGCAAACTACCCAGCCTTCAGGAGAACAGTGACCACGACACCACACAACCCTGCCACAGCAACCTCTGCAAGACGTGCCGGATCATTGACATGGATGCCATCATCTCACGTGAGAGCACCATCCACCAGGTACACGGTACATACACTTGCAACCCGACCAACGTTGTCTACCTCCATACACTGCAGGAAAGGATGCCCCGAGACATGGTACATTGGGGAGACCATGCAGACGCTATGCCAACAGATGAATGAACACCGCTCGACAATCACCAGGCAAGAGTGTTCTCTTCCTGTTGGGGAACACTTCAGCAGTCACGGGCATTCGGCCTCTGATCTTCGAGTAAGCGTTCTCCAAGGCAGCCTTCACGACATGCGACAGCGCAGAGTCTCTGAGCAGAGACTGATAGCCAAGTTCCGCACACATGAGGACGGCCTCAACCAGGATCTTGGGTTCATGTCACACTATCTGTAATCCACGACTTGCCTGGGCTTGCAAAATCTCACTAACTGTCCTGTCTGGAGACAATATACATCTCTTTAACCTGTGCTTAACCCTCCCTCCACTCACATTGTCTGTATCTTTGAGACTTGATTACCTGTAAAGACTCGCATTCCAACCATTATTTTGTAAATTGAGTTTGTGTCTTTATACACCCTGTTTGTGAACAGAACTCCCACTCACCTGATGAAGGAGCAGCGCTCCGAAAGCTAGTGGCTTTTGCTACCAAATAAACCTGTTGGACTTTAACCTGGTGTTGTGAGACTTCTTACTGCACTCTTAAAGCGCCATATTCTCCTCTTAAAGGGACAGCTCCCTCCAGGGGAACACATTTCAATAACTGCTGCTTTAATACTAACTTATATTTCTTCTCCCATTGCTCTTCTCTGTTGTATATCATTCCAAACATTTAAAATCCAGATGTGTAATTTAAAAGAGACTTATATTGGGCACATTTCCCAACACCAAGTCTCACTTTCCACCTAGGAGGAGGCCATTCGGTCCCTCGAGTCTGTTCCATCATTCAGCTAATTCATGACTGATCTGGGTCACCTACCTTGAATCTGTTAATACCCTTTGCCTGGAGAAAATTAATCAACCACAGTGAGGCCAGCACTGGGTGAGCCGTACATCTCCCTTTGGAATGCTCCACCCCACTGTGGACTGTGGATGCTCACTCGATGAGCATAGTCCAGGCAGAAATCAATAGGACTTTGGGTGCCAAAGGAGATGGGGATAATGCAGGGAGGTGTCCCTTGTACTTCTACCTGACAGGGGAGTTGGCACTTCCTCCACAGCAGATATGGCGGATTGGCAGTCACACTTTTGGAATGAAGATGAGGAGGATCCAGAGGAAGCAGAGGAAAACGAAGGTAGGTCAAATGTGAACCCGAGGTTTACAACGGCACGGTGGCACAGTGGTTAGCACTGCTGCCTCACAGCGCCAGGGACCTGGGTTCAATTCCCGGCTTTGGTCACTGTCTGTGTAGAGTTTGCACATTCCCCCCGTGTCTGTGTAGGTTTCCTCTGGGTCCTCTGGTTTCCTCCCACAGTCCAAAGATGTGCGAGTTAGATGTATTGTCCATGCTAAATTGCACCTCAGTGTCAGGGGGGCTAGCTAGGGTAAATGCATGGGGATAGGGCCTTGTGGGATTGTGGTCAGAGCAGACTTGATAGAACATAGAACAGTACAGCACAGAACAGGCCCTTCGGCCCATGATGTTGTGCCGAGCTTTATCTGAAACCAAGATCAAGCTATCCCACTCCCTATCATCCTGGTGTGCTCCATGTGCCTATCCAATAACTGTTTAAATGTTCCTAAAGTGTCTGACTCCACTATCACTGCAGGCAGTCCATTCCACACCACAACGACTCTCTGCGTAAAGAACCTACCTCGGACATCCTTCCTATATCTCCCACCATGAACCCTATAGTTATGCCCCCTTGTATTAGCTCCATCCACCCGAGGAAATAGTCTTTGAACGTTCACTCTATCTATCCCCTTCATCATTTTATAAACCTCTATTAAGTCTCCCCTCAACCTCCTCCACTCCAGAGAGAACAACCCTAGCTCCCTCAACCTTTCCTCATAAGACCTACCCCCCAAACCAGGCAGCATCCTGGTAAATCTCCTTTGCACTCTTTCCAGCGCTTCCACATCCTTCTTATAGTGAGGTGACCAGAACTGCACACAATATTCCAAATGTGGTCTCACCAAGGTCCTGTACAGTTGCAGCATAACCCCACGGCTCTTAAACTCCAACCCCCTGTTAATAAACGCTAACACACTATAGGCCTTCTTCACAGCTCTATCCACTTGAGAGGCAACCTTCAGAGATCTGTGGAGATGGACCCCAAGATCTCTCTGTTCCTCCACAGTCTTCAGAACCCTACCTTTGACCTGATGGGCCAAATGGCCTCCTTCTGCACTGTAGGATTCTACGATTCTAACATGCTGTACACCTCTCGATAATAAGAACATTCGAGGCTGATGAGACGGGTTTTTGATAGGAGAGAGAAACAGGCAGGGAAGTGGAGTTAAGGCCACAATCAAATCAGCCGTGATCTCATTGAATGGTGGAGCATTCCTGTTCCTATTTATTATGTTTAAGTACAACACACTGCGCACGTTTTGATAATTCTAATCCTGACCTGAAACCATAGCCTCGCCAGTGCTTCACCCAGATGTTATATAGGGTGGCACAGTGGTTAGCACTACTGCCTCACAGCGCCAGGGATCCGTGTTTGACTCTCGGCTTGGGTGACTGTGCGGAGTCTGCACATTCTCCCCGTGTCTGTGTGGGTTTCCTCCAGGTGCTCCAGTTTCCTCTGGAAAGATGTGCTGGTTAGGTGCATTGGTCCTCTGGTTCTTGATCCTTCCACCAATGGGAACAGTTTCTCCCTCTTGACTCTGTCCAGATCCCTCGTGATTTTGAACTTTTCCAAGGAAAACAGTTCCAACTTCTCCAATCTATCCACATAACTGAAGTCCCTCATCCCTGGAACCACCTGAACCTTTTCTGAAGCCATCATATCTTTCCTAAATTGCAATCTCCAGAATTGGACGCAATACTCCAGTTGATGCTGGACCAGTGTTTTGTAAAAATTCATTTTCACTCCCTTGCTGTTGTACTCTGTGCTGTTATTTATAAAGACCAAGATCCCATGTGCCTTTTTATCCACTTTCTCAACTTGTCCTGCCACCTTCAGTGATTTATGCACATATACACCCAGGTCTCTCTGCTCCAGCACCCACTTTAGAATTGTTTGTTTTATTTTATATTGTGTCCTATGCATTCTTCCTACCAAAATGAATCAGAAAGAGGCTATTCGGCCCATCGAGTCTGCACCGACCACAATCCCACCCAGGCCCTACCCCCACATCGCTACATATTTACCCACTACTCCCTCTAACCTACGCATCTCAGGACACTAAGGGCAATTTTTAGCATGGCCAATCAACCTAACCCGCACATCTTTGGACTGTGGGAGGAAACCGGAGCACCCGGAGGAAACCCACGCAGATACGAGGAGAATGTGCAAACTCCACACAGACAGTGACCCAAGCCGGGAATCGAACCCAGGTCCCTGGAGCTGTGAAGCAGCAGTGCTAACCACTGTGCTACCGTGCCGAATCATTTCGCGTTTCTCAGCATTACATTTAATCTGATACTTGTCCATTCCATCAGCCCCGTCTTTGTCCTCTTCAAGTTTAACACTATCTCCCTGACAGTTCACAGTCCTTCCAAGTCTTTCTTAATTCAATTTTTGCAAACACATTTCCAGCTTCATGACAGGTGGCACAGTGAAGGTATTCTTCCCATGTGACTCAGCCACAACTTCAGAAAGATCTGAATCCTTTCTCTCTCCACAGACACTGCCAGACCTGCTGAATTTTTCCAGCATTTTCCATTTTTATTTCAGATTTCCAGCATCCCCAGTTATTTGATTTTATGAGATGAGTAAAACGCTATCATTAAGAAACCCACCAACGCCTCTATTTTCTGAGGAGACTAAGGAAATACAACTGGAAGAATGCTTTCGATGATGCATCTGCAGAAGTTGGTGAGAGTCGTATGTCCGCTACGACTCTCACCAACTTTTACAGATGCATGATAGAAAATGGTCTCCTTCTGTACTGTCGGGATTCTATGGTTCATTCTCACTCTCTAGAGGACTCACTTAACTTGCTAATTTCCTGTTTAAACACCTGTAGAAACACATGCTATAAGTTTTCACATTTCTAGCCATCTTCCTCTCATAGTCTAATTTCTTTCTCCTGATTAACCTTTGGTCATTCTCTGCTGTTCTTCACATTCTAACCAATCATCTGGCCTGCAGTTATATGCTTTTTCCTTAAGTTTGACAGTTTCCTTAACTTCTTTAGTTAACCACGGAAGTGGGTCCTCCCCCTCCAAATATTTTTAATAGTAGAAATTTACTTATTCAGAATATTCTGAAATAGCCCCTTAAATGTCTGCCACTGCTTGTCTATTGATCTTTCCCCTAGCCTAATCTTCCAGTTCACTTAGCTAGCGCAACTTTCATGCCCACATAGTTGCCTTTATTTAAGTTTAAAATACTAGCCTTAGACCCACTCTTTTCCCTTTCAAACTATTCAGTCGTGTTGAAGCGGGGTTAGACAGTGTAGTGGCCAGACCAGTGTTGTACTGTGCATTGGAGCTTCATCGAACAATCCCTTCACTGCTTCCACTGTCCTGATTGTCACCTGAAGCGTGGTTCTGTAGGGATGGCCAGAAGGCTGTTTCCCAACATGGGTTGGTGTCCTGCCAGCCAGCATCCAAAACTAAAGGAAGGGTAAGACCTGCAGCCCACGCCAGCCTGCCCTGTGACGTGATGGTACGAAGACCGGAACTAAACACTTCTTCCTCTCTTTCCTCATTCTATCCCTCCACTCCCCGTTTCCCCCACAGTCACCGACATAGTCTGCTAATCAAGGCAAATAAACAGGCCCAAAGTCAAACCCGTCAGGCAACCAAAACCAGTCTAGGAGATCACAGATCAAATCTGATTTTCTGTACTTCACAATCTTTATCCTCGTCAAGAACTGGGTCCAGCTCCAACTTAAAGAATCTGAGAAACGTTGCAGGGAAAATTGCCGATCATTTTTGTCAAAAGACTGGGCGGAATTTTCCCGTCCCACCCACCACGGGAATCGTAGCGAGCGGGACATGGACCCTTGGGGGTGAGCGTGGCTGGAAAATCCCGCCCATCATCTCGCGAGCAATAATAACAGAAGCTTTGCCTTTTGCTGCTATGCTGTGAATGGCGTGTCTTTGTCTCTGCCCTTGTCTGTGTTCAGGTATCATCCTTGACCTGATGCATCTGAAGAAGCCTGGTGGGTTTGACATGTCTCTCTTTTACTGCGACATTGTCAGTGTATCAGAGGATGGGGATGCAGCTGTGCAAGGCGAGGGGTCAGCCAGGTTGGACGATCTGCTTCGGAAAGTGTGGGCCAAGGACTACAAGAAGAGGACCGTCACCAGGTCAGCAGTCACTCAGAGTAGCACCGCGTCTCCTGGGTCCTCGGAGAGTTACTAATGTACTCCCTGCGGACCTTGGCAGACAGAACGTCCGTGTTCATGCACACAATCTGCTCAAATGTACGGACGATCTTCATAGATTAGGCACTCAGGGCATGTTTCCACTTGCTGGGAAGAGCGAAACCAGAAGCCGTCAACACCAGGTAGTGACCAGGCCAGGAATGCAGGAGAAATTTCTTTACCCAGAGAGTGATGGGAATGTGGAACTTGGCTACCACAGGGTTGTAATGAATGGTGTAGCTGCGTTTAGGGAGAAGCTGGATGAGCATGAGAGAGAAGATCATTGGCTGGTTAAGCTGATAACGCTAAAGGGAGAGGGGAGGGAGAAAGTTCATGGGAAGCGGAAATACTGGCATGCAGCTGTTGGGCTGAATGGCCTGTTTCTCTGCTGCATCTCTTATGTTGAAACATCATAAAGTGCATCATGTTACTTTGACAGGAATCGGCCATACAAAGAATTGAGTACAGCACAGGAACAGGCCCTTCAGCCCTCCAAGTCTGCGTCTGGACACAGGATGCCTTTCTAAACTAAAGACCTTTTGTCTCTACGCGCTCCATATCCCTCCATTCCCGGCCTATTCATGTATCTGTTAAGATGCCTCTTAAACGTTGCTATTGTATCTGCTTCTACCACCTCCTCTGGCAGCGAGTTCCAGGCACTTACCACCCTCTGTGTAAAAAAACTTGCCTCTCACATCTCCTTTAAACTTTCCCCCTTTTGCCTTAAACCTCTGTCCCCTAGCAATTGACATTTCGACCCTGGGAAAAAGACTCTGACTATCCATTCTATCCACGCCTCTCATAATCTTGTAGACTTCTATCAGGTCGCCCCTCAGCCTCTGACGTTCAAATGAAAACAAATCAAGTTTGTCCAATCTCTCCTCATAGCTGATACCCTCCAAACCAGGCAACATCCTGGTAAACTTTTAATGTGGCGACCAGAACTGTATGCAATATTCCAAACATGCCCTAACTAAAGCTCTATACAGCTGCAACTTGACCTGCCAATTTTTGCACCCTATGGCCCAACCGATGAAGGCAAGCATGCCATACGCCATCTTGACCACCTTATCCACTTGTGTTGCCACTTTCAGGGAACTGTGGACCTGTACGCCCAGATCTCTCTGCATGTTAATGCTTCTAAGGGTCCTGCCATTTACTGTGTATTTCTCTACTGCATTGGACCTTTCAAAATGCATCATCTTTGATTTGATTTGATTTATTATTGTCACATGTATTGGTATACAGTGAAAAGTATTGTTTCTTGCGCACTATACCGACAAAGCATACCATTCATAGAGAAGGAAAGGAGAGAGTGAAGAATGTTACAGTCATAGCAATGGTGTAGAGAAATATCAACTTAATGCAAGGTAGGTCCATTCGAAAGTCTGATGGCAGCAGGGAAGAAGCTGTTCTTGAGTCAGTTGGTACGTGACCGTATCTTTTGGTGGAAGAGAGAATGTCCGGGGTGTGTGGGGTCCTTGATTATGCTGACTGCTTTGCCGAGGCAGTGGGAAGTGTAGACAGAGTCAATGGATGGGAGGCTGATTTGCGTGATGGATTGGGCTACATTCACAACCTTTTGTAGTTTCTTGCGGTCTTGGGCAGAGCAGGATCCATACCAAGCTGTGATACAACCAGAAAGAATGCTTTCTCTGGTGTATCTGTAAAAGTTTTTTTTAATACTTTTCCAATTCAATCAAATCCAATCCAATTCAGAGTCTCAACAAGTTGAGACATTTCAGATCCAGGCTGACAAGACAGGGCGAGCGACCAAACCACCCTGTCCTGGGCCTGATCTACATGAGCCAAGCTGATTGGAGAAGGGGGAGGTTCCTCCTCCAAGACTTGAGCTCATTTGCATCTTAGCCAAAAGGCCGAGATGCCGCTTTAAAAAATTGCTTCATATGAAACATATGAAGCTTCAGTGTAACCTAATGACCTCAACCAAGTGCGGCCGACCATGGGCTGCCGACCATACTACACTTGATCTTAACCAAAAGGCCGAGAAGCGATAAGTTGGTGAGAGTCGTAGTGGACATAGCAAATTTCCTTAGTCTTCTGAGAAAACAGAGGCGCATTCGTCTGGATTAAATTCCATCTTAGTCATGATGTGGAGATGCCGGTGTTGGACTGGGGTGAACACAGTAAGAGTTTTAACAACACCAGGTTAAAGTCCAACAGGTTTATTTGGTAGCAAACACCATTAGCTTTCGGAGCGACTCTGCGCTGTCATGTGTCTTGAAGGCCGCCTTGGGGAACGCTTACCTGAAGATCAGAGGCTGAATGCCCGTGACTGCTGAAGTGCTCCCCCACAGGAAGAGAACAGTCTTGCCTGGTGATTGTCGAGCGGTGTTCATTCATCCGTTGTCGTAGCGTGTGCAAGGCTTTCCCAATGTACCATGCCTCGGGACATCCTTTCCTGCAGCGTATCAGGTAGACAACGTTGGCCGAGTTGTAAGAGTAGGTACCGTGTACCTGGAGACTGTCTGGAGACAATACACATCTCTTTAACCTGTGCTTAATGCTCCCTCCACCCACATTGTCTGTATCTTTAAGATCTGGTTGGTTGTAGGGATTCGCATTCTAATCAGTATTCTGTAACTTGATTTTTGTGTCTCTGTGCCTTGTTTGAGAGCACATTTTCACTCCATCTGATGAAGGAGCAGTGCTCCAAAAGCTAATGGTGTTTGCTACCAAATAAACCTGTTGGACTTTAACCTGGTGTTGTTAAAACTCTTATTAAATTCCATCTGCCATTTCTCCGCCCAAGTCTATCCAGACTATCTATATCCTGCTGCATCCTCTGATAATCCTCCTCACAAACATTGGTAAACATAGCAACTATTTTCCACACACACTTGAACAGTGAGTTGAATGACCAGATCTGTTTTTTGGAGGTTAATTTGACAGGACAGAGCTTCCCTGCTCTCCAAAGTAAAGTTTATTTATTAGTCACAAGTAAGGCTTACATTCACACTGCAATGAAGTTACTGTGAAATTCCCCTAGTTGCCACAGCCTGTTTGGGTCAATGCACCTAACCAGCACATCTTTCAGAACGTGGGAGGAAACCGGAGCACCCGGAGGAAACCCACGCGGACACAGGGAGAATGTGTAAACTCTACACAGACAGTGACCCGAGGCGGGAATCGAACCCAGGTCTCTGGCGCTGTGAAGCAGCAGTGCTAACCACTGTGCCACCGTGCCATCCTCCATGTGATGCTGTGGGATCTTTTACATCCAGCTGACCAAGTCGTCAGGACCTTGGCTTAAACCCCACCGCCCCCCATCCCTAAACTGCCGCCTTCTTCAACCGCTTAATGTGCATCAGAATGTCTTTGTGTTTCAGCCCCTGTTAAACTCTCTGTTCCGGTGCCGCTTGTATTTGATGTCCTGTTTTTTTTTGTTTTGTTTTGGCCAGGCTGAACCTGAAGCTGGGAGAAGGCGTGGAACTTTCAGTCGGAGTTTACAATCTCATGCGGAGTGCCAGGAAACCCAGTGCCGCCCGCCTGTACCGAGAAAGCAACGAGCCCGTCAAAACCAAAACCCGCTGGTTTAACGGGGAGACGGGCAGTCTGCTCCTGCCCAGCGACACCAAGAAGGCCCAGGTAAAGGACGGTGAACCTATACCGTGCTGAATTAAAACGTCAACTCCTGCCTGACCAAAGGCAAAACACTGCGGATGCTGGTAATCTGAAATACAAACAGAAAATGCTCTTTCTTAATTCATGAACGAGATGTGAGTTATTGTGCATCCCTAATTGCCCTCGAGAAGGCGATGATGAGGCTTTGTCTAAAACTGCTGCACTCTGCGGTGTGAAGGCACATCCACAATGCAGTTTCATCGTGACTTTTGACACAACTGAGTGGCTTTCTAAGTCAATCAGAGGGTAGTTGAGAGTCAGCCATGCAGTTCTGGATCCTCAGACAGGCCAGACCGGGTAAGGACGGCAGATTTCCTTCTCTAAAGAGCATTAATGAACCAGATGGGTTTTTAACAACAATCGGGTAATTTCATGATCACAGACTAATTTCCCCTTTATTATACAGCTCTGGCGAAGGGTCATCCAGACTCGAAACGTGGGCTCTTTTCTCTTCTTACTGTGCTTACCCCAGTCCAACGCCGGCATCTCCACATCATGACTACCATCAACGCCGCAAACTGCCGGTTCCAAGTGGAGAGGATCTCCAAGAAGATCGCACATATCGACACAGACATCAAGTTTCTACAAACATGCAAGAAAGCAGACAAGATAGCGAAAGGACTACGGATCACGAACCCACTCAGGTCAACCTATAACACGGACTACGCTGAGAGACTGTGCCGTCGCACCTCTCTCACCCTCCTCAAACACCTCATACACCAACTTTACAGCAAACGCCGCAGCCTGGAAACCAAGATCGAATCCATAGTCTCAACTTGCGCTCAGGATGCAGACCAGCTGCGAAACTCTGCCAAGCAGACGAGACAAAGGAACTACACCATCTACATGCACACCAAGAACAGGAAACTTGAGAAACTCGGCATCACCAGCAGCAGCAACCAAGCCCCCCCCGGTACCACAGTAGAAAACAGCACCACTGCAGGGAAGTCCATTGTCAACTTATCGGACGACACACTTCAGCCAGATGAAATCGAAGTTCTCAGCCGAGGGCTCAACTTTTGCCCCACTACCAAAATAGACCCCATCAGTCTCGCAGCGGACACAGAGGAATTCATCAGGCGAATGAGGCTGCGGGAGTTCTTCCACAAACCCCAAGAGGCCAACAGCGAACACAATGAGACAGCTAATGAACCGGAACAGCAGACAGAGAGACCCGCAGTGCAACCGAAGAGGAAAGAGTCGAATTGGACTCCTCCGGAAGGCCGCTGCCGTCGACTTGACATGTATGCCCAAGCCATCAGGAGGTGCGTCAACACCAAATTCATCAGCCGCACTCACAAGACAGCACCGAACATCACCCAAGCACAACGCAACGCCATCCACGCTCTCAAGACCAACCGCAACATTGTCATCAAACCAGCAGACAAAGGGGCCATCGTCATACTGAACAGAACGGATTACTGCAAAGAAGTGTACCGACAACTGAACAACGAGGAACACTACAGACAGTTACCCACAGATCCGTCAAAGAACACACCCGTCAACTCAACACTCTGATCAAAACCTTTGATCTGGACCTTCAGAGCACCCTCCGTGCTCTCATCCCACGTACTCCACAAGTTGGAGATCTCTACTGCCTCCCAAAAATACACAAGGCAAATACACCCGGCCGTCCCATCGTTTCAGGAAACGGAACCCTGTGCGAGAACCTCTCCGGCTATGTCGAGGGCATCTTGAAACCCATTGTACAAAGAACCCCCAGCTTTTGTCGCGACACTACGGACTTCCTACAGAAACTCAACACACATGGAGCAGTTGAACCAGGAGCACTCCTCGTCACAATGGATGTCTCGGCACTCTACACCAGCATCCCCCACGATGATGGCATTGCTGCAACGGCCTCAGTACTCAATGCCGTCAACTGCCAGTTTCCAGATGCAATTTTACAACTCATCCGCTTCATCCTGGACCACAATATCTTCACCTTCAACAACCAGTTCTTCATCCAGACACACGGAACAGCCATGGGGACAAAATTCGCACCTCAATATGCCAACATCTTCATGCACAGGTTCGAACAAGACTTCTTCACCGCACAGGACCTTCAACCGATGCTATACACTAGATACATCGATGACATTTTCTTCCTTTGGAGTCATGGTGAACAATCACTGAAACAACTATATGATGACATCAACAAGTTCCATCCCACCATCAGACTCACCATGGACTACTCTCTGGAATCGGTTGCATTCTTGGACACACGCATCTCCATTAAGGACGGTCACCTCAGCACCTCACTGTACCGCAAGCCCACGGTTAACCTCATGATGCTCCACTTCTCCAGCTTCCACCCTAAACACGTAAAAGAAGCCATCCCCTACGGACAAGCCCTCCGAATACACAGGATCTGCTCGGATGAGGATGATCGCAACAGACACCTCCAGACGCTGAAAGATGCCCTCATAAGAACAGTATATGGCGCTCGACTCATCGATCAACAGTTCCGACGCGCCACAGCGAAAAACCGCACCGACCTCCTCAGAAGACAAACACGGGACAGACAGATACCCTTCGTCGTCCAGTACTTCCCCGGAGCGGAGAAGCTACGGCATCTCCTCCGGAGCCTTCAACATGTCATTGATGAAGACGAACATCTCGCCAAGGCCATCCCCACACCCCCACTTCTTGCCTTCAAACAACCACGCAACCTCAAACAGACCATTGTCCGCAGCAAACTACCCAGCCTTCAGGAGAACAGTGACCACGACACCACACAACCCTACCACAGCAACCTCTGCAAGACGTGCCGGATCATCGACACGGATGCCATCATCTCACGTGAGAACACCATCTTCCAGGTACACGGTACCTACTCTTGCAACTCGGCCAACGTTGTCTACCTGATACGCTGCAAGAAAGGATGTCCCGAGGCATGGTACATTGGGGAAACCATGCAGACGCTACGACAATGGATGAATGAACACCGCTCGACAATCACCAGGCAAGACTGTTCTCTTCCTGTGGGGGAGCACTTCAGCAGTCACGGGCATTCAGTCTTGGATCTTCAGGTAAGCGTTCTCCAAGGCGGCCTTCACGACACACGACAGCGCAGAGTCGCTGAGCAGAAACTGATAGCCAAGTTCCGCACACATGAGGACGGCCTAAACCGGGATGTTGGATTTATGTCACATTATCAGTAACCCCCACAGCTTGCCTCCTGGGCTTGCAGAATTTCACCAGCTGTTCTGTCTGGAGACAATACACATCTCTTTAACCTGTGTTGAATGCTCCCTCCACCCACATTGTCTGTACATTTAAGACCTGGCTGGCTGTAGAGATTCGCATTCTAATCAGTATTCTGTAATTTGATTTCTGTGTCTGTTTGCACTGTTTGAGAACAGATAACCACTCCATCTGACGAAGGAGCTGTGCTCCGAAAGCTAATGGTATTTGCTACCAAATAAACCTGTTGGACTTTAACCTGGTGTTGTGAGACTTCTTACTGTACTTACCCCAGTCCAACGCCGGCATCTCCACATCTTTTCTCTATTCACAGATGCTGCCAAACCTGCTGAGATTTTCCAGCATCTTCTCTTTTTCTCCCCCAGTTGCTGTGGTGTGGTTTGAACTCGTGCCTCTAGATCGACGGCATGGTGGCACAGTAGGTTAGCACTGCTGACTCACAGCGCCAGGGACCCGGGTTCGATTCCTGGTTTGGGTCACTGTCTATCTGGAGTTTCCACGTTCTCCCCGTGTCTGGATGGGTTTCCTCCGGGTGCTCTGGTTTCCTCCCACAGTCCAAAGATGTGCGGGTTAGGTGGATTGGCCATGCTAAATTGCCCCTTTAGTATCAGGGGGACTAGCTAGAGTAAATGCATAGGGTTATGGGGATAGGGCCTGGGTGGGATTGTGGTCGGTGCAGACTTGATGGGCTGAACGGCCTCCTTCTGCACTGTAGGGATTCTCTGATTCTATCATTAGTCAAAACCTCTGAATTACTCATCCAGGAATATAACTCCCCTGTTATTGTATCCCTTGTGCGTACTGTACAGAGAGAAACAAGAGTTAATGTTTTAGGTCGATGACTTTTCTTTACAACTAGCCCGCGTTAGACATGCCACAGGGTTCAAACAGGTACAGAAGGAAGGTATGCACGGAGGGCTGGAAAGAGTGAAAGGGGAGGCAGCAGAGATTAAATAACAGAAGAGACAATGGTGCAAGGCAAAGATAGAATGGTAATGAGATGAGTAAATAAAGAGAAAAAGAACTTGTATTCATTAAAATAGCGCCTTCCACAACTTCAAGATGGCCCAAAGCACTTCACAGCCAATGAAGTACTTCTGAACTTTCCTGCAGACAAAAGGAATATGCCCAAGCCTTGCACCTGTTTTGAATTATCTGGCAGCTTGAGGAGCCGAGAGCTCCCCATTGCTTTCTCCATGGCAAGACCTCGGCCAATCAGAGTCGACTTGTCAACCAATCAACACCCTTTTCTCCTGTGGTATAAATTGTCACAATTGTTTGAAATTTGACCTTCTGGGGTTTGTCCTGATGAGTGCAAGACAAAAAACTTCGACAACCTGTCTCCTTGTTCAGCATTGGTTTCGAAGTTTAGCCACTGCTGTAATGTAGGAATCTTTCTACTTACATTTGACTCTCTGCATCCCTTTCACAAACTGATTCCCTGCCTGTAACTTGCTTTATTATTTTAAAATAAGGATCAGTACGAGGTATCATTTTTATTTTCTGCTCTGTCTTTAACTGGTTACCTGTTTAAAGTTAAAAGTTTATTTATTAGTGTCACAAGTAAGGCTGACATTAACACTGCAGTGAAGTTACTGTGAAAATCCCCTAGTCGCCACACTCCGGCACCTGTTCGGGTAACGCTGAGGGAGAATTTAGCACAGCCAATGCACCCTAACCAGCACGTCATTCGGACTGTGGGAGGAAACCGGAGCACCCGGAGGAAACCCACACAGACACGGGGGAGAACGTGCTGACTCCACACAGACAGTGACCCAAGCTGGGAATCAAACTCGCGTCCCTGGCGCTGTGAAGCAGCAGTGCTAAACACTGTGTCACCCTGCCGCCCCGTTTCTGGGATACGCATCACCCTTCTTCCAATGTCCTGAATATTTTGTACCATCATAATCCAGACAGCCAGTGGGAAGAGTCTTCCATCCCTTTGCTCTTTTTATACCGAGATTAACTTTCCATTTTTCAGTCACACCTTCACTGGATTAGCTCTTTGAAGAAGAGGCATACGGACCCGAAATGTTAACTCTGCTTCTCTCTCCGTGCACCTGCTGAGCTTTTCCAGCATTCTCTGTTTTTATTTCAGATTTCCAGCGTCCATAGAATTTTGCTTTCACTTCATTGAGTTTATCTGCTTGATGTGGTTACATGACCATCTATATTGATGGATTATTCCACAAAATATGTCCAGCCTAATGAACAGAGCGTGCTTGAGCCTCTGTGTTCTTTAACAAAATAACACAGAGGCTGTGTTACTCATGACGGTGATCACTCATATCACACAGTGTGACCTAATCCAGAAGAGGATCGTTAGGGCGGCACGGCGGTTAGCACTGGTGCCTCAGCTCCAGGGACCCGGGTTCGATTCCCGGCTTGGGTCACTGTCTGTGTGGAGTCTGCACGTTCTCCCTGTGTCTGCGTGGGTTTCCTCCGGGTGCTCCGGTTTCCTCCCACACTCCAAAGATGTGCGGGTTAGGTTGATTGGCCATGATAAATTGCTCCTTAGTGTCAGGGGCACTATCAGGATAGATACATGGGACTACAGGGATAGGGGCTGGGTGGGATTGTGGTCGGTACAAACTCAATGGGATGAATGGCCTCCTTCTGCACTGCAGGGATTCTATGATTGCCCATCCCCAGTTGCCCTTGAGAAGGTGATGGTGAGCTTCCTTCTTGAAACGCTACAGTGCATGTGGTGTAGGTACACCCACTGTGCTGTTAGGGAGGGAGTTCAGGGATTTTGACCAAGCGACAGTGAAGGAACAGCCAATATATTTCCAAGTCAGGATAGTGAGTGGCTTGGAGGGGAACTTGTAGGTGATGGTGTTCCCAGGTATCTGCTGCCCTGGCCCTTCTAGATGGAAGTAGTTGTGCATTTGGAAGGAGCTATTGAAGGAACCTTGGTCAGTTCCTGCAGTGCATCTTATCGATGGTACACACGGCTGCCAATGTGTCCGTGGTGGAGGAAGTGAATGCTTGTAGAAGGAGTGCCAGTCAAGCGGGCTGTTTTGTCCTGGATGGTGTCAAGCTTCATGAGTGTTGCTGGAGCTGCAAGTGGAGAGTACTCCATCACTCCTGACTTGTGCCTTGTAGATGGTGGACAGGCTTTGGGAGGGTCAGTGGGCGAGTACCTCGGAAGATGTTGCTCTTTCATATAATTTAAACCTGTTCTTGTTCTTTTTGGTTCCCAGGTTTATGGACAGAGGCAGATTGTTCTGGAGAAAGAGGAAACCGAGGAATTGAAGAGATTTGATGGCCCAGGCTTGGTTCTCATTGGTTTCAAGCCATTGTCACTCTTAAAGAAGCACCACCACATCAGACCCCCACAGTTCATTTACCCAGATGAGACGCTGATAACAGGTAACCCTCAGCCGCTGTTACTGCTGCCCTTTGGCCAAGTGGGCATGGCTCTACCCAGGGTATTTATAGAGCACAGGGTCCAAACTTCATCCCCCTTCTCCTCAGTTAGCTGATGGTTCACAAGACAGATTCATGCAGATAATGATGGGAAACCCTGCAGTGGCAGCGAGAAGTGTTAAAACGTTAGGAGCTAATGTTCCAGCATGAAGGAATCCTACTGGAGAGAGAGAGAGTGACATTTTATATATTTACAATGCAGCCGTAATATAGAGCAGATGCAAATATGTTATCGGATAGAATACCCCTCCTCTAGAATCCCCCTACCCTAGAATACCCTGTATAGAATATAATTACGCTAGAAAACCCTGCATAGAATATAACTATCCTAGAATACCCTGAAGAGTATACCCTATCCTTGGGAGCTGTATCACTGATTGTTTGATGCTACCTGAGCATTATTATATCTTAAGAGATGAGAAGATGAATTTGAGCTCATTGTAACTGGTCCACTTCCTCTCATTACAGCATGCGGTTACATACTGAATGGCGTTAATGTGTTCTCTCCACTGCTCTGGATCATAGATCACGCCAACGATTTCTCACACTTTGAATCGAGGAGTCAGATGCTGAATCCTATTACCCTGGTTAGAAACATAGAAAATAGGAGCAGGAGGAGGCCATTCAGCCCTTCGAGTCTGCTCCATCATTCATTATGATCATGGCTGATCATCCTTTTCGATATTCTGTTCCCATCTTCCCCCCCATATCTTTTTATCCTCTTTGCCCCAACCAAGTGCTATATCTAACTGCATCTTGAAAACATTCAATATTTTGGCCTCAATTACTTTCTGTGGTAGCGAATTCCACATATTCACCACCCTCTGGGTGAAGACATTTTTCCTCATCTCTGTCCTAAATGATTTAGCCTGTATTCTTAAATTGTGATCCATGGTTCTGTACGCCGCCCCAAAAAATCCCTGAGTTGCCACACTCTGGCGCCTGTTTAGGTACACCGAGGGAGAATTTAGCATGGCCAATGCACGTCTTTCGGATTATGGGAGGAAACCGGAGCACCCGGAGGAAACCCACGCAGACACGGGTTTCTATGAGATTCCCCCCCCACCCTCATTCTTCTGAACTCTGGTGAATATAATCCTAACCGACTCAATCTCACCTTGGGAGTCAGTCCCACCATCCAAGGAATCAGCCTGGTAAACCTCCGCTCTACAGCAAGAACGTCCTTCCTCAGATAAGGAGACAAAAGCTGCACACAATATTCCAGGTGTGGTCCCACCAAGGCCCCATATATATGCAACCAGACACCCCTGCCCCGTACTCAAATCCTCTCGCTATGAAGGCCAACATTCCATTTGCCTTTTTCACCGCCTGCTGCACCTGCATGCTTAACTTCAGCGACTGGTGCATGAGGACACCCAGGTCTCATTTCGCATTCCTTTCTCCTAATTTATGGCCTTTCAGATAGTAATCTGCCTTCCGTTTTTGCTACCAAAGTGGATAACCTCACATTTCTCCAAATTATACTGCATCTGCTGTTCATTTGCCCACTCACTCAACTTGTCCACATCACACTGAAGCATCTCTCCATCTTCCTCACAGCTCACCCAGCTTTGTGTCATCTGCAGATTTGGAGATATTACATTTAGTTCTCTCATTTAAATCATTAATTTATATGTAGTGAATAGCTGGGGCCCCAGCACTGATCCCTGCGGTACCCCACTAATCACTGCCTGCCATTTGGAAAAAGACCTGTTTATTTCCTACTCTTTGTTTCCTGCCTGCCAACCAGTTTTCTATCCATCTCAATACACTACCCAATCCCATGCACTTTAATTTTACACACTGATCTCTTATGTGGGACCTTATCTGAAAGTCCAAATAAACCACATCCACTGGCTGCCCCTCATCAACTCTACTAGTTACATCCTTGAAGAATTCCAGTAGATTTGTCAAGCATGATTCCCCTCGTGTAAATCCATCTGACTCTGTCCTGTCCAGCCGCTGTTTACCAAGTGCTCTGCTATTAAATCCTCCCCCACTACCGACGTCAGGCTGACTGGTCTATAATTCCCTGTTCTCTCTCTGCCTCCCTTTTTAAATAGTGGGGTTACATTAGCTACCCTCCAATCCATAGGAACTGTTCCAAAGGCTATAGAACCTTGGAAGATGAATACCAATATACCCACTTTTTCTCAGACCATTTCCTTAAGTACTCCGGGGTGTAGATTATCGGGCCCTGGGGATTTATCAGCCTTCAAACTCAATTTCCCCAACACCATTTCTCTACTAATATTAATTTCCTTCAGTTCCTCCCTCTCCCTAGACCCTGTGTTCCCCAACTTTTCTGGTACGTTATTTGTGTCCTCCTTTGTGAAGACAGAACCAGAGTATGTATTGAGTTGGTCAGCCATTTCTTTGTTCCCCATTATAAATTCCCCTGTTTCTGACTGTAAAGGACCTAGTTTGTCGTTAACAATCTTTTTCACCTCACACACCTAATAGAAACTTTTACAGTCAATGTTTATGTTCCCCGCAAGCTTACTCTCGTACTCTATTTTCCCCTTATTAATTAGTCCCTTTGCTGAATTATAAACTGTCCCAATCCTCAGGTCTACAGTTTTTCTGGATCATTTGTATGCCTCTCCCTTGGACCTTTAACTATCTCTAATTTCCCTTGTAAGCCTTGGTTTGGCCACCTTTCCAGTTTTATTTTTGTGCCAGACTGGATTAAATAATCATTCCTTGAATGTTTGCCGTTGCCGATCCACCATCGTCCCCTTAAATAACATTTCCCAATCTGTCAAAGCCAACTTGTGCCTCATATTCATCGTAGTTTCCTTTATTAAGATTCAGGACCCTAGTCTCAAAATCAACTACCTGACTGTCCACCTCGATGAAGAATTCTATCGTGTTATAGGGGATGAAGTAACAATTTGACTTTATCGTTGCCACTTGCTAAGCAGCTCAGAGAGGTCAGCCCCCCTGGTCCTTTCCAGCAGCCTTTGGGCCAGCCCTGGTGCCCGGTGCTTATTGTTCTGAGCTGTGTTTATGTTTCACATTCCCAACAGGAAGCACCACTTTATTCAGCGCACTGCTCACCAAGTGCCTGGAGGAGGACGTGTATGCTGTTTGCCGCTACACTCCCCGGAGGAACACCCCACCCCGATTTGTGGCATTGGTCCCACAGGAGGAGGCGCTGGATGATCAGAAAGTGCAGACCATCCCTCCAGGTCAGTGACACTGTCTCTCTCGGATCGCTCACTGACTGGGTGAGTACACTTGATTTGTCTCTCCTTTCTGACTGAGTTATGGTCACACCAGTACCACTGAATCTCCGGCACCTTTTCTGCCTGACCACATATGATAATTATTCACACACTATTTGTCTATGGAGGGCATCGTAGCTGTTGCCTATCCTACCCCCACTCACCTTCCCCACACACACACCACATACCACGTGTATACACACACCACATGTGCACACACACACCACACATACACACATAGCACACATTTACACACATCTCACGTACACACACGCACCACACGTACGCACGCACCACATGTACGCACGCACCACACGTACGCATGCACACCACACGTATGTGCGCACCGCACGTACACGCATGCACCGCACGTATGCGCGCACCGCACGTACACACACATATATACACACAGTGGAGCCTGGCTGATTGTGTGCAGCTCCAATGCAGAGAGGAACTGAAACCAGATATTTGATTTGATTTATGATTGTCATGTTTATTAGTATACAGTAAAAAGTATTGTTTCTTGCGCGCTATGCAGACAAAACATACCGTTCATAGAGAAGGAAAGGAGAGAGTGCAGAACGTAGTGTTACAGTCACAGCTCGGGGTGTAGGGAAAGATCAACGTAAGAGAAAGATAGCACCACAGCCTGGGCTTGGACTCAGATGAACTAACTTCAGATTTCTATAGTTCAGAGTTACAGCGGATACATGTTACAGTGGGTGGATGAAAATTGAAGATTACATAATAACTGCTGAGAGTAAATTGATCCAATCTATAAAGGGGAAAAGATTGCAGGGCTGGGGGAAAGAGAAGGCTCTTGAGACGCATTGGATAAGCTCTTTCAAAGAGCCAGTATAGCCATGATGGGCTGAATGGCTTCTATGCAGTGTCATTCAATGAATCATTTACCATCGCTGTAGCCCTGCATTACATTGGCAGTGCAGTGATTTTAGACGTGGGTCTTCACTTGTGGTTTCCTCCCTGGGAACAGTAACCTGACGATAGGCAGAGTTTTTTAAGCGATGTTGATTGAGGGATGAATACTGGCCGAGACACCAGGGAAAACTCCCCTGCTGCTCTTCAAAACAGGGTCGTTAACATCCACCTCCGAGGGATGTGGGGACCGCAGTTTTCTGTCACGTCTGAAAAGCATTGAAGTACGCGAAGAATCCAAACACCCCACAGAGCTGCAATCACCACTCACACACGCACCCAGGGACCTGGGTCAATTCCCAGCTTGGGTCACTGTCTGTGCGGAGTCTGCACGTTCTCCCCGTGTCTGCGTGGGTTTCCTCCGGGTGCCCCGGTTTCCTCCCACAGTCTGAAAGACGTGCTGGTTAGGGTGCGTTGGCCGTGCTAAATTCTCCCTCTGTGTACCCGAACAGGAGTGTGGTGACTCGGGGATTTTCACAGTAACTTCATTGCAGTGTTAATGTAAACCTACTTGTGACACTAATAAAATAAACTTTGAAACTTTAAACTTTAAAACTTTACTAGTCGTAGCTTTGACCTGATTTCTGCAAAAACGCGAATGTTCATCCCAGGTCATCCCATCAAACGCAACTCCTGAGTCGGGCAGAGTGGGCGTGTGAAATGCTCACCGATTCCTGGTACAAACAAAACAAAAAGTATTGTTTTCCCATCAGGATTCCACCTGCTTTATTTGCCTTACGCCGACGATGTCAGGAAGATCGGCTTTACGGAGAAGCGAGTGGCCAGCGAGGATCAGATCGAGAAGATGAAATCAGTGGTGCAGAAGCTCCGGTTTAAATACAGGTCAGTCGGAGGTTCCAGCGATACTTTCTGCGCCTTTAGGGGATCACTGTCTGTGCGGAGAGTCTGCACGTTCTCCCCGTGTCTGCATGGGTTTCCTCCGGGTTCCTCCCACAGTCTGAAAGGTGTGCGGGATTGGCCGTGCTAAATTGCCCCTCAGTGACCCAGATGTGTAGATTAGAGGGACTAGCGGGGTAAATACATTGGGTTACGGGGATAGGACCTGGGGTGGGATTGTTGTCGGTGCAGACTCGATGGGCTGAATGGCCTCCTCCTGCACTGTAGGATTTCTATGATTTCCCCTGTGCAGATGAACAGGAAATTTCTGCAAATTCTCCTTAAAATAAAATGGTGACCATTTCTATCCCTCTGGATTAGGCCTGAGAGCTTTGAGAATCCGGTTATTCAGCGGCATTTCCGTAATCTGGAGGCACTGGCCCTCGATTTGAAGGAACCGGAAGAAGTTGAAGATTTGACACGTGAGTATCCTGCTGTACAGCTCGTACCCACTGCCCAGCAGCAAAAGGAATTAATTTGATTTGATTTATTATTGTCACATGTATTAACATACAGTGAAAAGTATTGTTTCTTGCGCACTATACAGACAAAGCATACCATTCATAGAGAAGGAAAGGAGAGAGTGCAGAATGTAGTGTTACAGTCATAGCTAGGGTGTCGAGAAAGATCAACTTAATGCGAGGTCGGTCCGTTCAAAAGTCTGACAGCAGCAGGGAAGAAGCTGTTCTTGAGTCGGTTGGTACGTGACCTCAGACTTTTTCCCGACAGAAGAAGGTGGAAGAGAGAATGTCCGAGGTGCGTGGGGTCCTTGATGATGATAAGGAATGATAGTGATTATGATAAGATAGTGATTGTAAAGACTAAAAAAGCCCAGCTTTCACACGTAGTCTGTAACAGAGCAGTATATCGGGAATATTTCCCATTGGATTCAGGGCCCCGGGGCGGGTATGAATATTGGGTAATTGTTGAATCCAGTTGTAATGCTCCCTGGGGGGCAGAGAGGGGTTGCTGGGGGCATGAAGAGGGGAGAAATATGGCAAAGTGGGGGGGGGGTTAGGGTGGGGGAGCTGGGGGATGCGGAGAGGAGAGTCAGTGTATCAGCAAATGCATATTGTGGCAATTACAGTAATTGCCTTATTAAAGACAGGCGATGGTTATTGACTCAACCTCTGAAAGAGTATAAATGGACACAGCAGGAACAGATACTGTGGGGGAATCAGAGGAGCTTGTATCTGTACTGAGCTGTATGTAGAATAAACTTGCTGAAGGAAAAAGACCAGCTGCTGTATTATTCCTCCACTGTTAAGAAGAGGGAGCTCGGGGGGGTGGGGTGGGGTGGGGGGGGGTGCAGAGCTCAGGGGAGGGGGGGGCAGAGCTGGGGGGAGGAGCAGATAGGGGGGAGAGAGGGGGAGCTGGGGGGAGAGGGGGAGCTGGCAGGGAAAGGGGGAGCTGGCGGGGAGGGGGAGCTGGGGGTGTTGAGCTCCAGCTGACGAAGGGGCAGCGCTCCGAAAGCGAGTGGCATTTGCTACCAAATCAACTTGTTGGACTTTAACCTGGTGTTGTTAAACTTCTTACCGTGTTGGAGAAGGGCAGCTGAGGGGAGTGGGGGTGAGAGAGAGGGGGTGCTGGGGAAGAGAGAGAGGGGGTGCTGGGGGAAGAGAGAGGGGATGCTGGGGAAGAGAGAGGGGGTGCTGGGGAAGAGAGAGGGGGTGCTGGGGAAGAGAGAGGGGGTGCTGGGGAAGAGAGAGAGAGTGGGTGCTGGGGGAAGAGAGAGGGGGTGCTGGGGAAGAGAGAGGGGGTGCTGGGGAAGAGAGAGGGGGTGCTGGGGAAGAGAGAGGGGGTGCTGGGGAAGAGAGAGGGGGTGCTGGGGAAGAGAGAGGGGGTGCTGGGGAAGAGAGAGGGGGTGCTGGGGAAGAGAGAGGGGGTGTTGGGGAAGGAGAGAGAGGGAGCTGGGGGGGGGGGGGGAGAGAGGGACCTGGGGGGGGAGAGGGGGAGCTGCGGGGGGGGGGAGGGAGTGGGGGAGCTGGGGGGGAGGGGGGAGAGGGGGTGCTTGGGAGGGGAGAGGGGGAGCTGGGGGGGGTGAAGAGAGGGAGCTGGGGGGGAGAAGCGGGGGAGCTGGGGGGGGAGAGAGGGGGAGCTGGGGGGGGAGAGAGGGGGAGCTGGGGGAGGGGGGTGGGAGGGGGGGACCTAGGGTTGGGGAGGGGGAGCTGGGGGGAGGGGGGGGGGTGGAGATGGGGAGTGGGGGTGGGGAGAGGGTGGAAGTATACTGTGAAAGGTCTGACACTGGGAAGTTCCGAAGAACAAAAGGACCTTGGCGTGTTTGTCCATAGATCTCTGAAGGTGGAAAGGCAGGTTAATAGGGTGGTGAAAAAGGCATATGGCACACTCGCCTTTATCAATCGAGGTATAGATCACAAAGCAGAGAGGTCATGATGGAGTTGTATAGAACTTTGGTGAGGCCACAGCTGGAGCACTGTGTGCGGTTCTGGTCGCCACATTATAGGAAGGATGTGAACGAACTGGAGGGGGTGCAGCGGAGATTCACCAGGATGCTGCCTGGGATGGAACATTTAAGTTATGAAGAGAGGTTGGATTGGCTTGCGTTGTTTTCTCTGGAGCGGAGAAGACTGAGGGGCGACTTGATTGAGGTGTTCAAGATTATGAGACAGGATGGATCGGGAGCAGCTGTTCCCCTGAGTTGAAGGGTCAGTTACGAGGGGACACAAGTTAAAAGTGAGGGGTGGGAGGTTTAGGGGGGATTTGAGGAAAAAGGTTTTTACCCAGAGGGTGGTGAGGGTCTGGAATGCGCTGCCTGGAAGGGTGGTGGAGGCGGGATGCCTCACATCCTTTAAAAAGTACCTGGATGAGCACTTGGCACGTCATAACATTCAAGGCTATGGGCCAAGTGCTGGTAAATGGGATTAGGTGGGCAGGTCAGGGCATTTCATGCATCAATGCAGATTTGATGGGCCGAAAGGCCTCTTCTGCACTGGAGGATTCTGTGATTCTGAGCTGGGGGGCAGAGAGGGGGAGCTGGGGGGCAGAGAGGGGGAGCTGGGGGGCAGAGAGGGGGAGCTGGGGGGCAGAGAGGGGGAGCTGGGGGGCAGAGAGGGGGAACTGGGGGGCAGAGGGGGAGCTGGGGGAGCCAGAGGGGAGACGGGGTGCTGGGGGGGAGGAGGAAAGGTAGAGAGGTGGAGAAGGGGGGTTGGAGAGGGAGAGCCGTGGCGGGGGGCGGGGCTGGAGGGAGCGTGGGGGGAGAAGCTGGGGGGGGGGTGGAGAGGAAGCTGGAGAGGTGCAAATAAATGACTTTGATAGAGGAGCGTAATAGGGGAAATCGTCTTTTCCCCACACAGTGCCAAAGAATGATGTTATGGACAGGAGAATCGGACAGCTGGCAGAGGAGTTCCTGGAGCTGGTTTATCCCCCGGGCTATAACCCAGGTGCAAAGAGCCAACAGAAGAGGAAGCTCAGTGAGTACTGCGGCAAGGGGAGCAAATTAAATGTTGTGTCAGTAAATGCTCCGCGTGGGATACAAGTGAGCCACACGGACATGGAAATCTCTGCTCAATTCTCTCAGAACTGAACCAGCTGGTCGCCAAAAGAAACAAAGAATTGCATTTCTTTAGCGCCTTTCCTCAGGACATTGTAAAACACTACAGTCAGTGAAGTGTAGTGGCCGCTGCAATTTATTACAACCCTGTTAGGAACATTTATAGAGAATTAACTGACCATAATTACCTGACAGAACTACGTCACTAGATTTCAACTTTTTCAAATAAAAACAAACTTTATTGTATTTTAGAGTTAAACAAAGCACTATTAACTCAACACCGCAGTTTATCATTCCTCATGCCTGTGAACTCAGTTCAACTTTGTGCTCCCTGCCCAAGAATTCCCCTATACGTGGCAAGAATATTGAAGGTGCATTCACTTCTGTAGAAACCAGCCCGTGAGGTATGCCACAGCCCTCCAGAATTCACTTTATCGTTCCTTCCTGTTAGTTATTTCCTGAGGGAAGGTTTTATGGGGATCCTGCCCATTGATTTTTGGCAAAGCAACCTTCCAACCTTTATTTAACATCACACAACTGTGGAGGTTCAGCTTCTTGTTCTGGTGGCTGGCAGGTACCCAACTTGCTCCTCAGAGTTTCCAAACAATTCTGTTGACTGCTTTCGGCCTCAAGGTTCTGGGGTGGACGACTGTAGATAATCCAGGGAACAAATAGCTGTTTTATTATACAGGACAGATGCAAGAATATCAAATTTCAAAGAGCAGCAATTAAAGATTATCAGTCGGGCTCGTAATGTGGCCCATTTACGCCTGCTAGAAATTACGTGTATTCATATGGAGGGACCTGTCCTCTACAGGCAAAAGGAACATGTCCAGGCACTGCCCTTTTTAATTAAATGGAAGCATGGGGAGGGGGGGGTCAATAGTTCCCTGGCGCACCCACCATGGCAATACCTCAACCAATCAAAATCGATATGCTGACCAATCAGCACCCTTTTTTTCGTGGAGTATAAATTTTTACTCCCTTTGAAATTTGGCATTCTTGTGTCTGTCCTGATGAGTGCAAGATGAAAAGCTTCGACAGCACGCCTCTGTTTTTGCAGCGGTATTCAAATCCAGAGGAAAAATGTGGGTTCAAATGCCCACCATGACTGTCTGAGAATTCTAAGCTAGTGTTTGTTTTTTTAAAACTTGATCAATATAAAGTAGCTCCTGGTAAAAGTGACCCCAAAACCTGTCAGATTGTCAGAAAAATCCAACGACCGAGCTCATGTCTATTATGGAAGGGGGTGGCACGGCGGCACAGTGGTTAGCACTGCTGCCTCACAGCGCCAGGGACCCGGGTTCGATTCCCGACTTGGGTCACAGTCTGTGCAGAGTTTGCACGTTTCTCCCCGTGTCTGTGTGGGTTTCCTCCGGGTGCTCCGGTTTCCTCCCACCATCCCGAAAGACATGCTGGTTAGGTTGCATTGGCCGTGCTAAATTCTCCCTCAGTGTTACCCGAACAGGCGCCAGAGTGTGGTGACTAGGGGATTTTCACAGTAACTTCATTGCAGTGTTAATGTAAGCCCACTTGTGACGAATAAATAAACTTTAAACTTGCTGTCTTTACCAGCCTGTCCTCCTGCTGATTCCAGTCCCAATGAGGCTGACAGCTGAACGTTCTCTGAATTAACTTGGCAAGTCCCACACAAAACTGCCCTATTCATGGCAACTAAAGAAGGGCAATAAATGCCAGCGATGCCCGCTCCTCCAGAATGATTATTGTTTTACTGTCCCTTATAGAACATAGAACAGTACGGCACAGAACAGGCCCTTCGGCCCACGATGTTGTGCCGAGCTTTATCTGAAACCAAGATCAAGCTATCCCACTCCCTATCATCCTGGTGTGCTCCATGTGCCTATCCAATAACCGCTTAAATGTTCCTAAAGTGTCCGACTCTACTATCACTGCAGGCAGTCCATTCCACACCCCAACCACTCTCTGAGTAAAGAACCTACCTCGGACATCCTTCCTATATCTCCCACCATGAACCCTATAGTTATGCCCCCTTGTAATAGCTCCATCCACCCGAGGAAATAGTCTTTGAACGTTCACTCTATCTATCCCCTTCATCATTTTATAAACCTCTATTAAGTCTCCCTTCAGCCTCCTCCGCTCCAGAGAGAACAGCCCGAGCTCCCTCAACCTTTCCTCATAAGACCTACCCTCCAAACCAGGCAGCATCCTGGTAAATCTCCTCTGCACTCTTTCCAGCGCTTCCACATCCTTCTTATAGTGAGGTGACCAGAACTGCACACAATATTCCAAATTATAAACAATGAACAGGTGTTAAGTAAATTTAAAAGTAAAGTTTATTTATTAGTGTCGCAAGTAAGACTTACATTGACACCGCAATGAAGTTACTGTGAAATTCCCCTAGTTGCCACACTCCGGCGCCTGTTCGGGTAACACTGAGGGAGAACTTAGCACGGCCAATGCACCCTAACCAGCACATCTTTCGGACTGTGGGTGGAAACCGGAGCACCCGGAGGAAACCCACGCAGACACGGGGAGAATGTGCAGACTCCGCACAGACAGTGACCCGAGCCATAATTAACTGAAGTGGAATTGCACGGTGCTGTTTCTTATTAGCCGAATATTCAAGAGTGGGGCCATTGTTTGTCTTCGGTACTTCGGAGATTTGTCACGGTGACTGTCTGAAGAATGAACTGCTGTTCTCTGTGATCAGGCGACGCAGCCGGGGGAGCCGAGAAGAAGCCAAGCGTGGAGGTGTCGCTGGGGAAGGAGGAGGTCAGGCAGTACCTGCGGAGCGGGACGCTGGGCAAGCTGACCGTGCCGGTGCTCAAGGAGGTCTGTAAACAGTACGGGCTGAGGGGCAGCAAGAAGCAGGAGCTGATCGACGCCATCACCGGTCACTTCGCTGAGAACTGACCGCGGTGGAATTCAGGCCATGGCCTGGGGGGGAGCGGGGGGAGGGCGGGGGGGGCTGCGGGTCATGTACGAGCAGCGGAGACTGTCGGATTTAGCTGGGGAAAAGACCCAACTGGCCTTCCCAACTGAATCAAAACATCACAGGAACCTTCAAACAGTGACCCCACCTCCCCCAACCCCCCCCCCCCCCCACCCCCCGCCCCACCGCAGCGAGCAGCCAGTATCCAAATCAGCTCTGATCCAAATATAACAGAACCAGGACTTGCTCTGACTCCATGATTCCGACCATCTGCGTAATGAGGAGAGCCCAGACTCTCCTTCCGAGGCCTCCAGGATATACAGGCCACCTCGCTGACAAGGAACTCAGAAATCTGCCCCCGGGATATTTTTGTACCTGTTGAATTTGTCACAAGTTTATTTTATACTTTGTGTTTTACAGGCCACCTGTAACCTACTCACATCCAACAAAACCCAGTCCTGGGAAAGTCACTGCCACGTCTGAATATTATTTTCCTCCCTGTTATTTTTACCGGGGGGTTGGTGAGGAAGCCCCGGACTTGCTTATGGCAGAAAGGTACCTGTTAACAACCAGCTGGCACCGCCCAAGGGTAGTATACTGACCCTTGGCTGCGCTCTTTACACTTGTAGTTCTAGTGAGTGGAGAGAGAAATAGGCAGCACGGAGCTGCAAAGGTTAACCTAAACATGCAAGATCCATGTGCGGGCTGGGTGGATTGGCCATACTAAATAGCGCCTTAGTGTCAGGGGGATTAGCAGGGTAAATATGTGGGGTAACGGGGATAGGGCTTGGGTGGGATTGTAGTCAGTGCAGACTCGATGGGCCGAATGGCCTCTTTCTGCCCTGAAGGGATTCTATGATTTTTTTTAACAACGGTACAAAGTAATAACGAGGTTTTGAGACCTCGCTTTGATGGGAACAGTTACCGTATCAGATCAGTAATCTCTCGCTGGAAACAGAGGCAGGCCATTCAGCCCCTCGAGCCTGTTCTGGGTGAAGGCAGTTAGGGTTGCTCTGAGGTGAAAAGTTCAAATCAAATACAAACCATCTCTTCTCGCATTTCCCTCGCACGCGAACCAACCTCCAATCCTGATTTTGGCTGTCTGTATTTTTATATAAGTGACAAGATGTTCGGATGAGACGTGAGCACTCGGGTAGTGCACTAGAAAGCTTTAGATTGGCTAAGAGGGAGTTGAAGAGCGAGCTTAGAAGGGCTAAAAGGGGACATGAGAAGACTTTGGCGGATAGGGTTAAAGAGAATCCTAAGGCGTTCTATAGGTATGTCAAGAACAGAAGGTTGGTTAGGGCAAGTTTAGGGCCAGTTATAGATGGCAGAGGGAAGTTATGTGTGGAACCGGAGGAGATTGGTGAAGCATTGAACCAATATTTCTCTTCGGTGTTCACGCAAGGGGACATGAATATAGCTGAGGAGGACACTGGGTTGCAAGGGAGTAGAATAGACAGTATTACAGTTGATAAGGAGGATGTGCAGGATATTCTGGAGGGTCTGAAAATAGATAAATCCCCTGGTCCGGATGGGATTTATCCAAGGATTCTCTGGGAGGCAAGAGAAGTGATTGCAGAGCCTCTGGCTCTGATCTTCAGGTCGTCGTTGGCCTCTGGTATAGTACCAGAAGATTGGAGGTTAGCGAATGTTGTCCCATTGTTTAAGAAGGGGAACAGAGACTTCCCCGGGAATTATAGACCGGTGAGTCTCACTTCTGTTGTCGGCAAGATGTTGGAAAAAATTATAAGGGATAGGATTTATAGTTATTTGGAGAGTAATGAATTGATAGGTGATAGTCAGCATGGTTTTGTGGCAGGTAGGTCGTGCCTTACTAACCTTATTGAGTTTTTTGAGAAAGTGACCAAGGAGGTGGATGGGGGCAAGGCAGTGGACGTGGTATATATGGATTTTAGTAAGGCGTTTGATAAGGTTCACCATGGTAGGCTTCTGCAGAAAATGCAGATGTATGGGATTGGGGGTGATCTAGGAAATTGGATCAGGAATTGGCTAGCGGATAGGAAACAGAGGGTGGTGGTTGATAGTAAATATTCATCATGGAGTGCGGTTACAAGTGGTGTACCTCAGGGATCTGTTTTGGGGCCACTGCTGTTTGTAATATTTATTAATGATCTGGATGAGGGTATAGTTGGGTGGATTAGCAAATTTGCTGATGACACCAAAGTCGATGGTGTGGTAGACAGTGAGGAAGGGTGTCGTAGTTTGCAGGAAGACTTAGACAGGTTGCAAAGTTGGGCCGAGAGGTGGCGGATGGAGTTTAATGCGGAGAAGTGTGAGGTAATTCACTTTGGTAGGAATAACAGATGTGTTGAGTATAGGGCTAACGGGAGGACTTTGAATAGTGTGGAGGAGCAGAGGGATCTAGGTGTATGTGTGCATAGATCCCTGAAAGTTGGGAATCAAGTAGATAAGGTTGTTAAGAAGGCATATGGTGTCTTGGCGTTTATTGGTAGGGGGATTGAATTTAGGAGTCGTAGCGTTATGTTGCAACTGTACACAACTCTGGTGCGGCCGCACTTGGAGTACTGTGTGCAGTTCTGGTCCCCACATTACAGGAAGGATGTGGAGGCTTTGGAGAGGGTGCAGAGGAGGTTTACCAGGATGTTGCCTGGTATGGAGGGGAGATCCTATGAGGAGAGGCTGAGGGATTTGGGATTGTTTTCGCTGGAAAGGCGGCGGCTAAGAGGGGATCTTATTGAAACATATAAGATGATTAGAGGTTTAGATAGGGTGGATAGTGATAGCCTTTTTCCTCTGATGGAGAAATCCAGCACGAGGGGGCATGGCTTTAAATTGAGGGGGGGTAGTTATAGAACCGATGTCAGGGGTAGGTTCTTTACCCAGAGGGTGGTGAGGGATTGGAATGCCCTGCCAGCATCAGTAGTAAATGCGCCTAGTTTGGGGGCGTTTAAGAGATCCGTAGATAGGTTCATGGACGAAAAGAAATTGGTTTAGGTTGGAGGGTCACAGTTTTTTTTTTAACTGGTCGGTGCAACATCGTGGGCCGAAGGGCCTGTTCTGCGCTGTAATGTTCTATGTTCTATGTTCTAAGATTAAAGAGTTTACTGGGGATGATTTTTTTTGGGTACTTCCTGCCTGTTTTGTTGCCGCTCCTGTGTGTTTTTCTTCTCGAAACTCTCTGGCCGGAATTTTCCCGTTCCGCCCGGCACGGGAATCGGAGCGGGCGAGGGGCGGAACGCGAAAAGGTCCGTTGACCTCGGGTGGGATTTTACGGTTTCAGGACGAGTGAGTCTGTAAAATCCCGCCCTTTCTTATTTACTTCCTCTCTCGGACCTCAGAGTCCTGAGATTCCACATCACCATCTCCAGACCACTACCATTGCTCACTCAGTGTTTAATTGAACCAGACTCTAAACATCTTTTTGTAGCTTCCTCAGAGCTCCATCATAGTTGCCTTGAGTTCCACAGCATCACTCTCAGAGCCCCATCGCAGCTGCTTCACAGCATCACTGCAACTCCCTCGCAGCACCACTGCAGCTCCCTCGCAGCACCCCTGCAGCTCCCTCACGGCACTGCCTGCAGCTCCCTCTCAGCACCACTGCAGCTCCCTCTCAGCACCACTGCAGCTCCCTCGCAGCACCACTGCAGCTCCCTCACAGCACCACTGTAGCTCCCCCACGGCACTGCCTGTAGCTCCCTCTCAGCATCACTGCAGTTCCCTTGCGGCACCGCCTGCAGCTCCCTCGCAGCACCACTGCAGCTCCCTCACAGCACCATTGCAGCTCCCACACGGCACCATTGCAGCTCCCACACGGCACCGCCTGCAGCTCCCTCGCGGCACCGCCTGCAGCTCCCTCGCGGCACCGCCTGCAGCTCCCTCGCGGCACCGCCTGCAGCTCCCTCACGGCACCGCCTGCAGCTCCCTCGCCGCAACATTGCAGCTCCCACACGGCACCACTGCAGCTCCCTCGCAGCACCGCCTGCAGCTCCCTCGCAGCACCGCCTGCAGCTCCCTCACGCCACCGCCTGCAGCTCCCTCGCAGCACCATTGCAGCTCCCACACGGCACTGCCTGAAGCTCCCTCGCAGCACTGCCTAAAGCTCCCTCGCAGCACCGCCTGCAGCTCCCTCACGGCACCGCCTGCAGCTCCCTCACGGCACCGCCTGCAGCTCCTTCGCAGCACCATTGCAGCTCCCTCACGGCACCACCTGCAGCTCCCTCACGGCATCCCTGCCGCTCCCTCGCGGCACCACTGCAGCTCCCTCGCAGCACCACTGCAGCTCCCTCGCAGCACCTCTGCAGCTTCCTCCTTCTAGTTCCATAGTAATGATGTTCACCTCCTAGATTGAGGACAAGACATGCAGCCGCTGGTGATTATACCCGAGCAACGAGTCTGGCTCCCAGGAGGAAATCTTCCATTTATATGTTTCTAAGATAACTGTTTAAAGAAGCGGTTGTGTACGGGTCAGGACTTCATAATATCAAGAAGTTAAAATAATTCACTGTTTTGTTGAAGTAAAATATTTGAGAATCTGTTTCTGTTTTTCTGATACGGCTATTGTTGGGAAATTGGGATTTACCCAGCGGCAGCTGGATTCAGTGTCACGACAGTGAGGGGCAAACTCCGCCCAGTGTGATTCTGAAGCTCCATTATCACGAGAATCATAGAATCCCTACAGTGCAGGAGGCCATTTGGCCCATCGAGTCTGCACCGACCACAATCCCACCCAGGCCCTATCCCCATAACCCCACATATTTACCCTGCTAGTCCCCCTGACACTAAGGGGCAATTTAGCACGGCCAATCCACCTACCCCATACATCTTTGGAGTGTGGGAGGAAACCGGAGCACCCGGAGGAAGCCCACGCAGACACGGGGAGAATGTGCAAACTCCACACAGACAATGACCCAAGCCAGGAATCGAACTCAGGTCCCTGGCGTTGCGAGGCAGCAGTGCCAACCACAGTGCCATCCTGGCATTTATCTGGCATATCTGAGGGAGGGGGTGATTCTCTCCAGGCTCAGCCAGTATTAATTTATCGCACTCTCACTTTGGGACTGGAGTCTGCTGACAGAACCCTGCTCCAGGGTTAGTGCACATTAGGCTGGCACTGCAGGGCGATACCAGGCGGATGCTGCATTGTCAATGGTGCCATTCCCCCAATGGAACATCAATTCTGACCATTGTCTGGTTTCAGGGCAGCATCGAGATCTATGATTCAAACACAGTCACCCAGTGGCACACTGGTTGGCACTGCTGCCCCACAGCGCCAGGGACCCGGGTTCAATTCCCGGCCAGGGTTACTGTGTGGAGTTTGCACATTCTCACCATGTCTGCGTGGATTTCCTCCCACAGTCCAAAGGTCTGCGGGTTAGGTGGATTGGCCATGCTAAATTGTCCCTTAGTTCAGGGGGATTGGCTAGGGTAAATACATGGGGTTACGGGGATAGGGCCTGGATGGGATTGTGGTTGACTCAATGGGCCAAATGGCCTCCTTCTGCATTGTAGGGTTTCTATGATTCATACCCACTGCTGTAAGGAACTTTGAGTGCGACAGCAGGGGACAAATTGTAGAAAAATGGAGATTTATTAAGCATCAAGGATGTTAAATAAGATGGGCAGTAATTGACACAGGTTTATGTGCCCCTGTTTTAGCTTTGGACAACAGCACACACAAAAACCTGGACTGCTTTTCATGGAGTCGTAGAATCCCTACAGTGCTGAGGGAGGCCATTCCGCCCCCGCCCCCGAGCTTGGACCACAGTGTTTAAACTTATACAGACGTGCTCTCTGACAACGCATAATTAATTGTCAGGCGTGATATTCTCAGTGTCCTACCCAACAGTCCGCCCTCTGCCAACTCCAAAATAAAACCGATTGGTCACTGATACATCTGTGCACAAAATAACGACCATATTCATTTTTATTTATTGATGGGATGTGGGTGTCGCTGGCTAGACCAGCGTTTATTGCCCATCCCTAGTTGCCTTGAGAAGGTGGTGGTGAGCTGCCTTCTTGAATCACTGCAGTCCCTGTAATGTAGGTACACCTAAAGTGCTGTGAGGGAGGGAGTTTCAGGGTTTGACCCAATGACAGTTAAGGAATGGTGATAGAGTGCAAGTTTGGATGGTGTGGTTTGCAGGTGGTGATGTTCCCGGGTATCTGCTGTTATCCGAGCTGATTTTGATTTAATTTATTATTGTCACATTATTAGCATACAGTGAAAAGTATTGTTTTTTGCACGCTATACAGACAAAGCATACTGTTCATAGAGAAGGAAAGGAGAAAGTGCAGAATGTAGTGTTACAGTCATAGCTAGGGTGTAGAGAAAGATCAACTTAATGCAAGGTAGGTCCATTCAAAAGTCTGATGGCAGCAGGGAAGAAGCTGTTCTTGAGTCGGTTGGAACGTGACCTCAGACTTTTGTATCATTTTCCCGAAGGAAAAAGGTGGAAGAGAGAATGTCTGGGGCGTGTGGAGTCCTTAATTATGCTGGCTGCTTTTCCAAGGCAGCGGGAAATGTAGACGGAGTCAATGGATGGGAGGCTGGTTTGCATGATGGACTGGGCTACATTCACAACCCTTTGTAGTTTGTTGCGGTCTTGGACAGAGCAGGAGCCATACCAAGCTGTGATACAACCAGAAAGAATGCTTTCTGTGGTGCATCTGTAAAAGTTGGTGAGAGTCGTAGCTGACATGCCAAATTTCCTTAGTTTTCTGAGAAAGTACAGGCGTTGGTGGGGCTTTCTTAACTATAGTGTCGGCATGGGGGGACCAGGACAGGTTGTTGGTGATCTGGACACCTAAAAACTTGAAGCTCTCAACTCTTTCTACTTCATCCGCATTGATGTAGACAGGGGCATGTTCTCCTTTATGCTTCCTGAAGTCGATGACAATCTCCTTCGATTTGTTGACTTTGAGGGAGAGATTATTGTTGTCGCACCAGTTCACCAGATTCTCTATCTCATTCCTGTACTTTGTCTCGTCATTGTTTGAGATCCGACCCACTATGGTGGTTTCAGCAGCAAATTTCAAAATCGAGTTGGAGGACAATTTGTCCGCACAGTCATAGGTGCATAAGGAGTACAGTAGGGGGCTGAGAACACAGTCTTGTGGGGCACCGGTGTTGAGGATGATCGTGGATGAGGTGTTATTGCCTATCCTTACTGATTGTGGGCTGTAGGAAGTTCAGGATCCAGTCACAGAGGGAGAAGCTGAGGCCCAGACCACGGAATTTGGAGATGAGTTTTGTGGGAATAATGGTGTTGGAGGCTGAGCTGTAGTCGATAAATAGGAGTCTGACACAGGTGTCCTTGTTATCTCGGTGTTTCAGGGTTGAGTGCAGGGCCAGGGAGATGGCGTCTGCTGTGGACCTGTTGCAGCGATAGGCAAACTGTAGTGGATCCAGTCAATGGAGTGTCAGTCAAGCGGCTTGCTTTGAGTCCTGAATGGTGACAGGCTTTGAGGAATCGGGAGCTGAGTTCATCGCCACAGCGACTGACCTGCTTTTGTAGATGCAGAACGTGGCTGCTCCAGTTAGGTTTCAAGTCATTAGTGACCCCCTCATGATAATAATGGAGCATTCAGCAATGGTAATATTTGAATGTCAAGGGAAGCAGCTGAGATTCTCTCTCATTGGGAATGGTCACTGGTGCTGGTGATGCAAGTGTTACTGTTAGATTTGCCTCCATGTCCCTTTTCCAGTCTTGTCCGTTACTTGGTGCCCCTCAGTGACACCATCTGAAGACATGATGCCAGGCTCCACAATATGCTGATGACATCCAAGTCTACCTCATCACCCCCTCTCGTGACCCCTCCATGGTGTTATCGGACTGAACAACAAAGAACAGTACAGCAAAGGAACAGGCCCTTCAGCCCTCCAAGCCTTCGCCAATCACTTTTACCGATCGAACCAACCGCTTATATCCCTCTATTCCCCGTTTGTTAATGTGTCTATCAAGATAAGTTCAATAAAAAAAATCTGGAATTAAGAATCTACTGATGACCATGTAACTAGAGTCATAGAGGTTTACAGCATGGAAACAGGCCCTTCGGCCCAACTTGTCCATGCCGGGCCACACTTGGAATACTGTGTGCAATTCTGGTCACCCTATTATAGAAAGGATATTATTAAACTAGAAAGAGTGCAGAAAAGATTGACTAGGATGCTACCGGGACTTGATGGATTGAGTTATAAGGAGAGGCTGGATAGACTGGGACTTTTTTCTCTGGGGCGAAGGAGGCTGAGAGGTGATCTTATTAGAGGTCTATAAAATAATGAGGGGCACAGATCAGCTAGTTAGTCAATATCTTTTCCCAAAGGTAGAGGAGTCTATAACTAGAGGGCATGGGTTTAAGGTGAGAGGGGAGAGATACAAAAGGGTCCAGAGGGGCAATTTTTTCACACAGAGGGTGGAGTGTCTGGAACAAGCTGCCAGAGGTAGTAGTAGAGGCAGGTACAATTTTATCTTTTAAAAAGCATTTGGACAGTTACATAGGTACGATGGGTATAGAGGGATATGGGCCAAATGCAGGCAATTGGGATTAGCTTAGGGGTTTTTAAAAAAAAAGGGCAGCATGGACAAATTGGGCCGAAGGGTCTGTTTCCATGCTGTAAACCTCTATGACTCTAGTCCCAATTGCTTGCATTTGGCCCATATCCCTCTAGACCCATCTTACCCATGTAACTGTCTAAATGCTTTTTAAAAGACAAAATTGTACCCGCCTCCACTACTACCTCTGGCAGCTTGTTCCAGACACTCACCACCCTCTGTGAAAGAATTGCCCCTCTGGACACTTTTGTATCTCTCCCCTCTCACCTTAAACCAGTGGTTCCCAAACTTTTTTCACTGGGCCGCACTTTCGGAATAAAAATTTGCTCGCGCCACACCGGATTTTTTATTAATAAGAAATACATTTTAAAAAAACAACTCCTAGCAGTGCTTGATTCATAACATAGAACACAACTACTTTATAATATGACCATGGGACATCCAGAAAGTATAAAACAATGCTTGTTTAAACCATGTTTAAATGTTTCTTTGATTGTCCTTGAATCTTCCCACCACTCTTGCCATCCTCTCTCGCCGCACCAGTGTGGCGCGCCGCACCCTTTGGGAACCACTGCCTTAAACCTATGCCCTATAGTTTTAGACCCCCCTACCTTTGGGAAAAGATATTGACTATCTAGCTGATCTGTGCCCCTCATTATTTTATAGACCTCGATAAGATCACCCCTAAGTCACCTACGCTCCAGAGAAAAAAGTCCCAGTCTATCCAGCCTCTCCTTATAACTCGTCAATTGTTGGAAAAACCCATCTGGTTCACGAATGTCCCTTTTGGGAAGGAAATCTGTCGCCCTTACCCGGTCTGGCCTACATGTGACTCCAGAGCCGCAGCAATGTGGTTGGCTCTCAACTGCCCTCCAAAGGGCAGCTGGGGAAGGGCAATAAATGCTGGCAGCCAGTGACGCCCGGGTCCCACAAAGTAAAAAAAAAAGCACAACCTTGTGTGATTTATTTTGTTGTGATGTGTTGGTACAAAGGCCCCAAATAAGCCCCAGTGTCAGGGTTGAAAAGGGCTCCCTCCAATCCTTTATTATTGTCACAAGTAGGCTTACATTAATACTGCAATGGAGTTACTGTGAAAATCCCCTAGTCGCCACACTCCGGTGCCTGTTCGGGTACACTGAGGGAGAACTTAGCACAGCCAATGCACCCTAACCAGCATGTCTTTCGGTCTGTGGGAGGAAACCGGAGCACCCAGAGGAAACCCACACAGACACGGGGAGTATGTGCAAACTCCACACAGACAGTGGCCCAAGCCGGGAATCGAACCCGGGTCCCGGGTGCTGTGAGGTAGCAGTGCTAACCACTGTGCCACCGTGCCGCCCCCAAAAATAAGCCAAATTTCAAACGTCAATCCCCTCATGGTCTGTATCATCCTGGGGAATTGCCCTGGACTAACGCCATAACCTGGTGTTCTGTCTGTGGGAGGGTGCCTGGAACTGAACTCCATGAGGTGTGGCCAGCGTTCCGTGTGAGCGCTGTCGTAATTCCGTGCCCCGGATGGCGCACTCCAAATCCATGAACTTGAACCTGACAACCGCGGATACACACCTCACCATGGTTCAGTTACTGCTCCTGCTAAACATTAGGCTGTATGATTGACTGAAGAATTAAATCCTTTTACAGGAGTCAGTGCCTTCAAGCTGAGTCGTGCTATCGAGGCTGTCGGCGGAAACTTACGGTAATCATTTCTCTTCCCAAAACTGCACTTTGATACATTTTGAAATGATCAATTGGGTTCTGCTCCTGGTGCAGTTGCTGAATGTACCACGTGTTGTGTTGTTAAACTATAAACACGAGTGGGGTGGCTCTGGGGAGGGTGGTTAAAACTGATCTCTGTGCTGCCCATTATTCAGCCTTTACGAGGCCTCTTAAACTCCCAAGATGGTGTCAGTGACATGTGTACACTTGCAATGGGAAGAATGCAGGGCACCATATTTGTAAAGGTATTAGTATCTAGGGGCAGTGAGGTGGCACAGTGGTTAGCCCTGCCACCTCACAGTGCCAGGGACCTGGGTCCAATTCCCAGCTTGGGTCTCTATCTGTGTGGACTCTGCATGTTCTCCCCGTGACTGCGTGGGTTTCCTCCGGGTGCTCTGGTTTCCTCCCACAGTCCAAAAGATGTACTGGTTAGGGTGCATTGGCCGTGCTAAATTCTCCCTCAGTGTACCCGAACAGGCGCCGGAGTGTGGCGAAGAGGGGAATTTCACAGTAACTTCATTGCAGTGTTAATGTAAGCCTACTTGTGACACTAATAATTTTTTAAAAATCTATTGACCACTGGCAGCTTTCAGCTTTCACTGGCAGGTTGTGATGTTAATCACTTTCTTAGTGTTGATTTAATGGCAGAGTTGCCATTCTGGACCTCCAGCCGCCCCACCCGCTACCTCCCACAGCTGAAAAACTGCTTCTTGTTCAGTCTCTGGATTATTCCTTCTCTCCTGAATGTATTCAAGAGGCGGCTGGATATAGCACTTGGGGTGAATGGGATTAAAGGTTATGGGGGGAAAGCAGGATTAGGCTATTGAGTTGGACAATCAGCCATGATCGTGATGAATGGCGGAGCAGGCTCGAAGGGCCGAATGGCCTCCTCCTGCTCCTATCTTCTATGTTTCTATGTTTCTATTGTTGCTGCAATTCTACAGGCTGAATTCCAACTGAGTCGTGATGACTCGGAAGCCCTTTAAAAATGGCGGGCAGGTCCCGATTCCAGGATTCCTGACCGTTCCTGGGCCTGTTTGATTCCCGGGAGTGCCTTTGCAGTCCTGTCGAAAGCCGGTGTCCGGCACTCCCACCCTGGCCAACTCCATTGCAGGGATAGTCATGTCCTCTGCAATTTTCACAGAGTCAGGCCAGGGTTTAACGAGCTGTGGCTCAAAGTGTCTGAGAGGAGTCACAAATCCCAGTGTGTATGAGGGACCTTTGAAAAAGTGAATTTCCAGGGTCCTCTTCATGCCTCTCCCCCCCACCCCCCATGCCACTGTAAGACTCCTGGCATTAAACGCGACTGGGAGACTGAGCAGAGACCATGCAGAGCAGGCTTCCCACTGAATGTCTCCTTCAGCATTCAGACATTGGGTAGATGCAACATGTATTGCAGTAGCAGCTGAGATGTCCGCAGTCAGATGCGACATCACGGTTGCTGAAGGTAGCTATGTATTTTGTGTTGCCGTCACGCTCTGCACAAAACCATGTGCCACGTTGGTGCCAGACTCCTCCATGCTCTTTAGCAGACATTCCCCTGTTCCAAGCATTTGGATGTTTACACCCACCAGCCTTCTTCTGAAGCCTGGCCCAGTGAAGACCTCACCTGAGTCCTCAGCAGCAGATCTGATGTCCTCCAGCAAACTGGCATCTATGCTACCCTTGCCCCCTGCCATAGTCCCTGAGCAATAATGCCCAGTGTCTCATCATGTGCAGGTCCGTCTCTGTCCAGATTACCCTGATGGGGCAGTACAGCGGTCAGCACTGCTGCCTCACAGCGCCAGGGACCCGGGTTCGATTCCCAGCTTGGGTCACTGTCTGTGCGTAGTCTGCACGTTCTCCCCGTGTCTGCGTGGGTTTCCTCCCACAGTCTGAAAGACGTGCTGGTTAGGTGCATTGGCCATGCTAAATTCTCCCTCAGTGTACCTGAACAGGTGCTGGAGTATGGCGACTCAGGGATTTTCACAGTAACTTCATTGCAGTGTTAATGTAAGCCTACTTGTGACAAATAAGTAATAATAATCTGGTGGCTGCAAGTGTGTAACCGAGTAGTGCAGCACAGGAATAGGCCCTTCGACACACCAATCCTGTGCTGACAGGTCAAAGAGATGACTGAAAAGGGTGTTATAAAGGTGACAGGATCATTAATGTCCTTTGAGTGTTCCTCAGGGTATAAAAGAGAGGGAGGAGACATGAAGAGATTAAGGAATTGGGGCGGCACGGTAGCACAGTGGTTAGCCACTCCTGCCTCACAGCGCCAGGGACCCGGGTTCGATTCCTGGCTTGGGTCACTGTCTGTGTGGAGTCCGCACGTTCTCCCCATGTCTGCGTGGGTTTCCTCTGGGCGCTCCGGTTTCCTCCCACAGTCCAAAGATGTGTGAGTTTGGTTGATTGGCCTTGGTAAATTGACCCTCACGTCAGGGGGATTAGCAGGGTAAATATGTGGGGTTATGGGAATAAGGTGTGGGTGAGATTGTGGTCGGTGCAGACTCAATGGGCCGAGAGGCCTCCATCTGCACTGTAGGGATTCTATGATTCCATGGTGATTCTATGAATTCAGTGAGAAGTCAGCACAATATTATGCAGCTCACATATTCTGATTTAATGAGTATCATTGGCAGGTCACGCACTGTGTCATCTGTGGCTCAGTGGGTAGCACTCTCACCTCTGAGTCAGGAGGATGAGGGTTCAAATCCCACTTGGGGATCTGTGCACAAAGTGCAGGATCACACAGCGGGACACTGCGGAGATGCTGTCAGAGGTGCTGCACAAGCTTTGGTTCAAAATGTTAACCTGAGGCCCCATCTGTCTGCTGGGCTGGATGTGAAATATCCCATGGCATTATTGTGAAGAGCAGTGAGAGAGCTCTCTCCAGTATATCTATACTACAGTCGGCACCGCAAAATCTGGTCATTATCATATTGCTGGGAGCTTGCTGTGCGCAAATTGGGTGTTTTTCACTAAACTACAAATTGACTATTGTTCGGGTCCCGGGTCAGAACCCCAAGGTATATTCTGAAACGAGACGAGACCCCAACAATTTTCTATTTTGATATAAATGTGAGAACAAATAACATTACAGCACAGGAACAGGCCCTTCGGCCCACTAAGCCTGCGCCGATATGCGGTTTCTATTCCCCTGTTTGCCCTCCGGTCATGTGTCTATCAAGATACACCTTGAACGTTGCTAATGTGCCTGCTTCCATCACCTCCACAGGCAGCGAGTTCCAGGCACCCACTACTCTCTGCGTGAAAAACTTCCTCCACACATCTCCCTTAAACTTTCCCCCTCTCACCTTGAACCTGTGCCCCCTTGTAGTCGACCCTTCTACCCTGGGAACAAGCCTCTGACTATCCACCCTATCTGTGCCTCTCATAATTTTGTAGAACTCTATTGGGTCACCCCTCAGCCTCCGTCTTTCCAGAGAAAATAATCCGAGTTGATCCAACCTTTCCTCATACCTAAAACCCTCGAGACCAGGCAACATCCTGGTGAACCTTCTGTGGATCCTCTCCAAAGCATCCACGTCCTTCTGGTAGTGTGGCGACCAGAACTGCACACAATATTCCAAATACGGTCTAACTAGAGTTTTAAGAGCTGTAACATAACTTGCCAACTTTTATACTTGATGCCCTGGCCGATGGCTGTACGCCTTCTTGACCTTAAAGGAAAGGATATTTCTTTTCAGGAGTACAGTTTTGTGAATTGTTGTGGGAAGGTTTGTCGAAAGCAGGAATCACTGCAGCTGGAGTAGGGTAAAGTAAAAGTAAAGTTCGTTTATTAGTCACAAGTAAGGCTTACATTAACACTGCAATGAAGTTACTGTGAAACTCCCCCTAGTTGCCACACTCCTAACCAGCACATCTTTCGGAATGTGCAGGAGTTCAGGAATGGGAATTTGGGAATCTCTCCTCCGTTGGCGATGGTGGTGTGACAGGAATCTTCCTCATGCAGTTAGTGAGTAGGATCTGGAACTCACTGCCCGAGAGTGTGGTGGAGACAGGAGCAGCCGAAGCTTTCGGAAGTGAATTCGATCATAGTCTAAAATGAAACATTTCACAGAGCGACAGGGACATGGGGGTGGGGGTGGGGAGTGGCACTCTGTAAATTGCTCCTTCAGAGAGCCAGGGTGATAGGGTGAATAACCTCACTCTGTGCTGTCACCATTCTATCAGTGACCCTTGCCCTCCAGCTGTGTGTTCACTGAGCAGTGGCCGTCCCTCCTCGGAGTCAGAGGTTTGTGGGTTCAAGTCCCGCTCCAGAAACTCTGTCCTTTCTCTTGTCACACTGTTGGATTTGATGAGAGCCAGGGTTCGAGAGTTCAATGCGCCTGTCTCTCCTGTTACTGGTTCTCAGTTAGAGAGTGTAGGCGAATGCTGTGAATGAGCTGTGCTCCTAGCCTGCTCCTGATTGTCCAATCTGGGCTGCCGTGGGCCAAGCCCAACCCTGGGAGCCAAGTCTCAGGTAGCTATGGAAATGCAGTGTTCTCACTGTGAGATTAATATGAAGCATTCATATTATGAAGCATTCATGAAGCATTCTTCGAAAATGTGATTAAACACATTGACGAAGGGAAAGCGGTAGATGTGGTTTATATGGATTTTAGCAAGGCGTTCGATAAGGTCCCCCATGCAAGGCTTCTAGAAAAAGTGAGAGGGCATGGGATCCAAGGGGCTGCTGCCCTGTGGATCCAGAACTGGCTTGCCCAAAGGTCTTGCACCTCTGCAAGACGTGCCAGACCATCGACACAGATGCCATCATCTCACGTGAGAACACCATCTACCAGGTACACGGTACCTACTCTTGCAACTCGGCCAACGTTGTCCACCTGATACGCTGCAGGAAAGGATGTCCCAAGGCATCGTACATTGGGGAAACCATGCAGACGCTACGGCAACAGATGAATGAACACCGCTCGACAATCACCAGGCAAGACTGTTCTCTTCCTGTGGGGGAGCACTTCAGCGGTCACGGGCATTCAGCCTCTGATCTTTGGGTAAGCGTTCTCCAAGGCGGCCTTCACGACACACGACAGCGCAGAGTCGCTGAACAGAAACTGATAGCCAAGTTCCGCACACATGAGGACGGCCTAAACCGGGATGTTGGGTTTATGTCACACTATCAGTAACCCCCACAGCTTGCCTCCTGGACTTGCTGGCTGTCCTGTCTGGAGACAATACACATCTCTTTAACCTGTGCTTAATGCTCCCTCCACTCACATTGTCTGTATCTTTAAGACCTGGTTGATTGTAGAGATTTGCATTCTAATCAGTATTCTGTAACTTGATTTTGTGTCTCTGTGCCCTGTTTGAGAGCAGATTTCCACTCCATCTGACGAAGGAGCAGCGCTCCGAAAGCTAATGGTATTTGCTACCAAATAAACCTGTTGGACTTTAACCTGGTGTTGTTAAAACTCTTACTGTGATTGCCCAAAGTAGGCAGAGAGTGTGTATAGATGGGTCTTTTTCTAAATGGAGGTCGGTCACCAGTGGTGTGCCCCAGGGATCTGCTCTGGGACCCTTGCTGTTTGTCATTTTCATAAATGACCTGGATGAGGAAGTGGAAGGATGGGTTGGTAAGTTTGCCGACGACACGAAGGTTGGTGGGGTTGTGGATAGTCTGGAGGGATGTCAGAAGTTACAGAGAGACATTGATAGGATGCAAGACCGGGCGGAGAAGTGGCAGATGGACTTCAACCCAGATAAATGCGTAGTGGTCCATTTTGGCAGGTCAAATGAGATGAAAGAGTACAATATAAAGGGAAAGACTCTTAGTACTGTAGAGGATCAGAAGGACCTTGGGGTCCGGGTCCATAGGACTCTAAAATCGGTCCTGCAGGTGGAGGAGGTGGTTAAGAAGGCGTATGGTGTGCTGGCCTTTATCAATCGAGGGATTGAGTTTAGGAGTCCGGGGATAATGATGCAGCTATATAAGACCCTCGTCAGACCCCACTTGGAGTACTGTGATCAGTTCTCGTCGCCTCATTACAGGAAGGATGTGGAAAAGATTGAAAGGGTGCAGAGGAGATTTACAAGGATGTTGCCTGGATTGAGTGGCATGCCTTATGAGGATAGGCTGAGGGAGCTCGGTCTTTTCTCCTTGGAGAGACGTAGGATGAGAGGAGACCTAATAGAGGTATATAAGATGTTGAGAGGCATAGATCAGGTGGACTCTCAGAGGCTTGTTCCCAGGGTGGAAATGGCTGCTACGAGAGGACACAGGTTTAAGGTGCTGGGGGGTAGGTACAGGGGAAATGTTAGGGGAAAGTTTTTCACACAGAGGGTGGTGGGCGAGTGGAATCGGTTGCCGTCAGTGGTGGTGGAGGCAAACTCAATAGGGTCTTTTAAGAGACTCCTGGATGAGTATATGGGACTGCATAGGATGGAGGGTTATAGGTAGGCCTAGAAGGTAGGGATATGTTCGGCACAACTTGTGGGGCCGAAGGGCCTGTTTTGTGCTGTAGTTTTTCTATGTTTCTATGTTTCCATGTTTCATTCAGGTAAAGGTTAATGGCTGCACTCTGGACTTTGGCCAGCTAAGTTCAAATCCCAGTCCACAGTTAAAGTTAAAGTTTATTTATCAGTGTCACAAGTCAGGCTTACATTAACACTGCAATGAAGTTACTGTAGAAATCCCTGAGTCACCACACTCCGGCACCTGTTCGGGTACACTGAGGAAGAATTTAGCACGGCCAATGCACCTAACCAGCATGTCCTTCGGACTGTGGGAGGAAACTGGAACACCCGGAGGAAACCCACCCAGACACGGGGAGAATGTGCAAACTCCACACAGACAGTGACCCAAGCCGGGAATCAAACCCAGGTCCCTGGCGCTGTGAGGCAGCAGTGCTAACCACTGTGCCACCGTGTTACCCCGAACACAAAGATGCAGTGCTGAGGGAGTGCTGCGCTGTCACAGATGCCATCTTCTGGATGAGATGTTAGACCAAGCCCCATTCGGCCATACCAAATGGATGGAAAATGCCATGGCTGCTTCCTGAAGGGCAGCATTTACCGCCCCCCCCCCCTCCCCCACCCGCCCCCCCAACCAACTCTGTTCATTTATCACACTGAGGTTTGTGAGAATTTGCTCTGCACAGATTGGCCGCTGCGTTTCCTGCAGCAACCGTAGCGACTACACTTCAAAATTACCTCCAAGTGCTTTGGGACGTCCTGATGCTGTGAAAGGTGCTATATAAATGTAACTTCTTCCTTCTTTGGACAGATTCTGTTCCTTTGCATCGAGAATGGTGTGGAGGGCGGCGGGGGCGGGGAGCGGGGGGGTGGGGGGGGCGGTGGGGGGCATGGGAAACCATTGGCTAATGTGAGGGCTGGAGGCTGAAGGGGGTGGGGTCAGAAAGAGGAGAAAAGATCCCCAGGAGGAATGAGGACAAAGCAGCAGATAGATGTCCCACTTGTCTGAGGTGGTGACCATCCAGGCTGTGAAACCCCAACTGAGGGAAGCACATTTCCGAAACACGACATAGAACGGGGAGAGAGAAACCGGCCAACGGCCAACCGAGTCTTTGGAAGGAACCAGGTGGGAATAAATCGAATCCAGTTCGTTGTGAGAGTCCTCAGGTTGTTAACAGGTATCACCAGCCTCTCACCAGAGGTAAGCCAGGAGAGTCAGAGAAGGATTACAAAGAACAAAGAAAATTACAGCACAGGAACAGACCCTTTGGCCCTCCAAGCCTGCACTGACCATGCTGCCCAACTGAACTAAAAACCCCTACCCTTCCGGGGACCATATCCCTCTATTCCCATCTTAGTCATGTATTTGTCAAGACGCCCCCCAAAAATCACTATCGTATCCGCTTCCACCTACCTATCCCGGCAGCGAGTTCCAGGCACCAACACCCTCAGTGTAAACACTTGCCTCGTACATCTCCTTTAAACCTTGCCCCTCGCACCTTAAACCTATGCTCCCTAGTAATTGACTGTTCCACCCTGGGAAAAAGCTTCTGACTATCCACTCTGTCCATGCCTCTCATAATCTTGTAGACTTCTATCAGGTCTCCCCTCAACCTCCATCGTTCCAGTGAGAACAAACCAAGTTTCTCCAACCTCTCCTCATAGCTAATGAAAAATTAATGAAAAATGGCAGATGGATTTTAACCCTGATAAGTGTGAGGTGATTCATTTTGGTAGGACAAATTTGAATGCGGATTACAGGGTCAACGGCAGGGTTCTGAGGAATATGGAGGAACAGAGAGATCTTGGGGTTCATATCCACAGATCTCTGAAGGTTGCCACTCAAGTGGATAGAGCCGTGAAGAAGGCCTATAGTGTGTTTGCGTTTATTAACAGGGGGTTTGAGTTTAAGAGCCGTGGGGTTATGCTGCAACTGTACAGGACCTTGGTGAGACCACATTTGGAATAGTGTGTGCAGTTCTGGTCACCTCACTATAAGAAGGATGTGGAAGAGAGTGCAGAGGAGATTTACCAGGATGCTGCCTGGTTTGGAGGGTAGGTCTTATGAGGAAAGGTTGAGGGAGCTCGGGCGAAGGAGGATGAGAGGCAACTTAATAGAGGTTTATAAGATGATAAGGGGGATAGATAGAGTGGACGTTCAGAGTCTATTTCCTCGGGTGAATGTAGCTGTTACTAGGGGGCATAACTATAAGGTTCACGGTGGGAGATATAGGAGGGATGTCCGAGGTAGGTTCTTTACTCAGAGAGTGGTTGGGGTGTGGAATGGACTGCCTGCTGTGATAGTGGAGTCGGACACTTTCGGAACTTTCAAGTGGTTATTGGATAGGCACATGGAGCAAACCAGAATGATAGGGAGTGGGATAGCTTGATCTTGGTTTCGGACAAAGCTCGGCACAACATCGAGGGCCGAAGGGCCTGTACTGTGCTATGTTCTAATGCCCTCCATACCAGGCAACATCCTGGTAAATCTTTTCTGTACCCTCTCCAAAGCCTCCACATTCTTCTGGTAGTGTGGCGACCAGAGTTGAACACTATATTCCAAGTGCGGCCTAACTAAGGTTCTATAAAGCTGCAACATGACTTGCCAATTTTTAAACTCAATGCCCTGGCCAATGAAGGCAAGCATGCCGTATGCCTTCTTGACTGCCTTCTCCACCTGCGTTGCCACTTTCAGTGACTGTGTACCTGTACACCCAATCCCTCTGCCTATCAATACTCCAAAGGATTCTGCCATTTACTGTGTATTTCCCATCTGTATTAGACCTTCCAAAAAGCATTACCTCACATTAAATGTGAAGATGTGTTAATGCGAGTTTGAAACAATATTGCTGACAGCTCCAGCAAGTGGCAGCAACACAGTCACAAACACTGCAAAGGAAGATATCAGGGTATGGAACTCAGGACCAAGGGGTCAGTGATGCTCGGGACACCGGGGTCGGTGCTCCTCGGGACCCCGGGGTTGGTGGTCCTCGGGCCCTGGGGTCGGTGATGCTCGGGACCCCCGGGGTCAGTGGTCCTCGGGGCCGTGGGGTCAGTGGTCCTCGGTCCCCCGGGGTCAGTGGTCCTCGGGTCCCCGGGGTCAGTGATGCTCGGAACCCCGGGGTCGGTGGTCCGTGGGACCCCAGGGTCAGTGGTGCTCGGGACCCCCAGGTCAGCGGCCCTTGGGACCCCGGGGTCGGCGGTGCCCGGGACCCCGACGTCGGCGGTCCTTGGGACCCCGGGGTCGGTGATGCTCGGGACCCCGGGGTCAGTGGTGTTCGGAACCCTGTGGTCAGTGGTCCTCAGGACCTCGGGTTCAGTGGTCCTCGGGACCCCGGGGTCAGCTGTGTTCAGGACCCCGGGGTCGGTGGTCCTCGGGACCCGGGGTCGGTGGTCCTCGGGACCCCGGGGTCGGTGATGCTCAGGACCCGGGGTCGGTGGTGTTTGGGACCCCGGGGTTGGTGGTCCTCAGGACCCCTGGGTCGGTGATGCTCAGGACCCCAGGGTCAGTGGTCCTTGGGACCCCAGGGTCGGTGATGTTCGGGACCCCGGGGTCAGTGGTCCTTGGGACCCCGGGGTCGGTGGTGTTCGGGACCCCGGGATTGGTGGTGTTCGGGACCCCGGGATCGGTGGTGTTCGGGACCCCGGGGTCGGTGGTGTTCGGGACCCCGGGGTCGGTGGTGTTCAGGACCACGGGGTCGGTGGTGTTCGGGACCTCGGGGTCGGTGGTGCTCGGGACCCCGGGGTCAGTGGTGTTCGGGACCCCGAGGGTCGGTGGTGTTCGGGACCCCGGGGTCAGTGGTGTTCGGGACCCCGGGATCAGTGGTGTTCGGGACCCCGGGGTTGGTGCTGTTTTGGACCCCGGGGTCGGTGGTGTTCGGGACCCCAGGGTCAGTGGTCCTCGGGACCTGGGGTCGGTGGTGTTCGGGACCCCGGGGTTGGTGCTGTTTTGGACCCCGGGGTCGGTGGTGTTCTGGACCCCGAGGGTCGGTGGTGTTTGGGACCCCGAGGGTCGGTGGTGTTCGGGACCCCGGGGTCGGTGGTGTTCGGTACCCTGGGGGTTGGTGGTCCTCGGGACCCTGGGGGTCGGTGGTGTTCGGGACCCCGGGGTCGGTGGTGCTCGGGATCCTGGGGGTCGGTGGTGTTCGGGACCCTGGGGGTTGGTGGTCCTCGGGACCCTGGGGGTCGGTGGTGTTCGGGACCCCGGGGTCGGTGGTGCTCGGGATCCTGGGGGTCGGTGGTGTTCGGGACCCTGGGGGTTGGTGGTCCTCGGGACCCTGGGGGTCGGTGGTGTTCGGGACCCCGGGGTCGGTGGTGCTCGGGATCCTGGGGGTCGGTGGTGTTCGGGACCCCGGGGTCGGTGGTGTTCGGGACCCTGGGGTCGGTGGTCCTCGGGACCAGAAACCCAAAGCCAATCAGGTTCCTTTCCCCAGAGCTATTGACAGGGGAACCAGCCAATCACGCGCACCAGGAAGCAGCATTAAACCAATCAACTGCTTCCGGGGGCGTGGCTCCACTCTGGTCCAATGAGCGGCGAGCAGGGACTGTAGCAATCCGAGGCAGCAGCCAATCAGCAGGCGGCGGAGGGGAGAGTATCCATCGTGCGGGCCGAGCGGCTCCAGCTGATTGCCGGACCCGGGAAAAGGCGCTGAGAGGCGGGGAGAGGATGAGGGGGCAGTCGGGGTCCCCGGTCCTTTCCTATCAGAGTCTGGTCCACGCTGTGGCCGGGGCTGCGGTAAGTGCTGCTCCCGGAGCCGGGCTCCCAGTCCCTGGATTATAAACCCAGACCCTGACCCTGTCCCCAGAGCTGCCCCCACACCAACCTGCACCCAGACCCTGTCCCTGATCCGGGCTGGGGCAACTCCAGTTACACCCACACCCTGTCCCTGCCCCCAGAGCTGCACCCACACCAACCTGCATCCAGTCCCTGGGTTATAAACCCAGACCCTGTCCCTGATCCAGGCTGGGGCAACTCCAGTTACACCCACACCAACTTGCACCCAGTCCCTGGAATATAAACCCAGACCCTGTCCCTGCTCCCAGAAAGAGTTTTAACAACACCAGGTTAAAGTCCAACAGGTTTAGTTGGTAGCAAATGCCATTAGCTTTCGGAGCGCTGCTCCTTCGTCAGATGGAGTGGAAATCTGCTCTCAAGGAGCAGCGCTCCAAAAGCTAATGGTATTTGCTACCAACTAAACCTGTTGGACTTGAACCTGGTGTTGTTAAAACTCTTACTGTGTTCACCCCAGTCCAACGCCGGCATCTCCACATCAAACAGGGCACAGAGACACAAAATCAAGTTACAGAATACTGATCAGAATGCGAATCTTTACAGCTAATCAAGTCTTAAAGATATCTTTAAGACCCTGTCCCTGCTCCCAGAGCCAGGCTGGAGCAACTCCAGCTGCACCCACGCCAACCGGAACCCTGTCCCTGGAAAATAATGATGTGGAGATGCTGGCGTTGGACTGGGGTAAACACAGTAAGAAGTTTAACACCACCAGGTTAAAGTTCAACAGGATTATTTTGTAGCAAAAGCTACACAAGCTTTTGGAGCCCCGAGCCCATTCACCTGAAGAAGTGGCTCGGGGCTCCAAAAGCTTGTGTGGCTTTTGCGACCAAATAAACCTGGAACATAAATACAGATCCTGCATTATAAACCCAGATCCTATCCCTGGACAATAAATCCAGACCCTGCCCTTGCTCCCAGGGCCAGGCTGGGGCAACTCCAGCTGCACCCTGTCCCTGGATTATAAACCCAGACCCTGTCTCTAAATTATAAACCCGGACCCCGCCCCTAAATTATAAACCCGGACCCCGCCCCTAAATTATAAACCCGGACCCCGCCCCTAAATTATAAACCCGGACCCCGCCCCTAAATTATAAACCCACACCCTGTCTCTGGATTATAAACCCATACCCTGTCTCTGGATTATAAACCCACACCCTGTCTCTGGATTATAAACCCACACCCTGTCTCTGGATTATAAACCCACACCCTGTCTCTGGATTATAAGGCCAGACTCTGTCCCTGGAATATAACCTCCACCCACAGTCTGTGGTCTTTCTAAAGCTTGGTGGAGGGGGGGGGGGGGGGGGCGGGTGCGGCGGAGAATCTATGTTGGAAAATAGTAAAGGTGAATTTCAAGTCATTTAACCTGAGCCTGAGTGGGTGTTACTGCGTGTGCTGGGAGCCCTGTGGCTGACTCGCCCTCTCTGTCCTGACAGCATTAGTTGTCAGGTTGGAAGCTTTTCTTTAGATGAGAGTTGCTGCCTCCCTCTCTCTACTCCACTGGCCCGAGTTTACCCAACCAGAGCCAATACTGTTCTTCCTGGATCAACAGCTGTCACACACCCGAGATATTCCACTCCGGCTAGTCACGGGGATTATTTCTGGGTCACTGGTTTTCTCTGTGTGGCAACCTGCTCATGTCCGCTGTGTAAATCCTCCCGTAACGCTCACTGAGCTCCAATGACAGAGCCTCAAAGAGCACTGACCCACCCACCTGAAATCCTGTGGCCCTGACTGCAACACCCTGCACACCGAGGACAGCCCCCACCATCAAATCCCTACAGTGCAGAAGGAGGCTATTCAGCCCATCAAGTCCGCACTGTCTCACTGAAAGAGGATCTTCTCCAGGGCCACCCCTCTGTCCTATCCCCGTAACCCTGCGCATTTTCCACAGCTAATCCCCCTAACCTACACATGTTAAGACACTAAGGGGCAATTTAGCATGGTCAATGCACCTAACCCGCACATCTTTGGACTGTGGGAGGAAACTGGAACACCCGGAGGAAACCCACGCAGACATGGGGAGAATGTGCAAACTTCACACAGACAGTGACCCAAGTCAGGATTTGAACCCAGGTCCTTGGAGCTGTGAAGCAGCAGTGCCACCCACATGAAAGTTTTTTAAATATTTTGGAAAGGTTGAGTTCAGAACAGTTCTGAGGACAATGGAATTTTATGTCTACCTACCTGAATGGGAGAGAGGAGTGTGCAGAGGGATCTGGGTGTCCTTGTGCACCAGTCACTGAAGGTAAGCATGCAGGTGTAGCAGGCGGTAAAGAAGGCAAATGGTATGTTGGTCTTCATTGCGAGAGGTTTCGAGTACAGGAGCAGGGATGTGTTGTTGCAATTATACAGGGTCTTGGTGAGGCCACACCTAGAGTATTGTGTGCAGTTTTGGTCTCCTTTTCTGAGGAAGGATGTTCTTGCTCTCGAGGGAGTGCAGCGAAGGTTTACCTGGCTGATTCCGGGGATGGCGGGACTGATGTATGAGGAGAGATTGACTAGGTTAGGATTGTTTTCGCTGGAGTTCAGACGAATGAGGGGGGAATCCCATAGAGACTTATAAAATTCTAACAGGACTAGGCAGGGTAGATGCAGGGAGGATGTTCCTGATGATGGGGGAGTCCAGAACCAGGGGTCACAGTCTGAGGATTCAGGGTAGACCATTTAGGATGGAGATGAGGAGACATTTCTTCACCCAAAGAGTGGTGAGCCTGTGGAATTCATTCCCACAGGAAGTAGTTGATGCCAAAACATTGAATGCATTCAAGAGGCGGCTGGATATAGCACTTGGGGTGAATGGGATTAAAGGTTATGGGGAGAAAGCAGGATTAGGTTATTGAGTTGGACGATGAGCCATGACCGTGATGAATGGTGCAGCAGCCTCGAAGGGCCGAATGGCCTCCTCCTGCTCCTATCTTCTATGTTTCTTTGTAAAACAAATATTTCAGGAGAAGATTTATAGCTGGCTGTGTGAGTGAGACCAGCTGATGAAAACAGCTGTGGGCTGGGAGTGTGTGTAACTTGAATCAGATATCCAATTGGATTTCCACAGCAGAGTGGGGGCGAGTTTGTGAGGTGATGAGGTGTGCCTCCTTATAGTGACGGCAGTTTTGTCTTGGATAATGTGACTGGAATTTTATAGTTGAGCGTCTATAAGGGAATGTTGCTGTGAGCTGTTTCCTTGTGTCCCATTGCAGCTAAAGAAATACTTTCAGAATTGTTGTCACCATTGTAATGTCCGAAAAGTGGCACCAAATTTGCGCACAGCAAGATCCCACTGCTGGAATAACCAAATACCCGTTATTTCTAGCTCTTGGTTGTTCAAATCACGCCAGGAGCACTGCACACGGTTCTGGGTGAAGATTCAAGAGAAGGTGCAGGAAGGATTTACAGCAACGATACCAGGACTGAGTGATGGGGCAGGAGCCTGGGGAGATCTGATGCTCTGAAGCCCCGGCTCCTGTTCAGATTACTGCCCTGGGATCTTTCACATCCACCTGAGACAGCAGACGTCTCCCGCCCCCACCCCCCCCCACCCCCCTCCCTCCGTGTATGGCACCTCTGGCAGTGCAGCATTCTCTCAGTATCACACTGGGAGTGTCCACTGGTGAGTGCTAACCTCCCCACACTCACCATGACAGGATCCCAGTTTTTAGAGTCTGTACCTTCACTCCTATCTGGTGTTTGTTTATTCTCCAGGGAGGTGTGACAGCGATGGCCGTATTCTATCCACTAGACACGGCCCGCCTCAGGCTTCAAGGTAAGAATCTGTTCCGGCTGTCAGCCCTCACGAGATTCCAAGGGGAGACGGCGCGGAAGAGGCCATTTGGCCCATCAAGTCTGCACCAACTCTGACAGAGAGTATCTTACCCAGGCCATCTTCCCCGCCCTATCACCATAACCCCCACATTTCCCATGACTAATGCATCTAACCTACACATCTTTGGACACCAAGGGACAGTTTAGGTCATAGAATCCCTACAGTGCAGAAGGAGGCCATTCAGCCCATCAAGCCTGAACCCAAGCCCCATCCCCATAACCCCATGTATTTACCCTGCTAATCCCCCTGACACTAAGGGGGCAATTTAGCCTGGCCAATCCACCTAACCCACACGTCTTTTGGACTGTGGGAGGAAACCGGAGCACCCGGAGGAAACCCACGCAGACACGGGGAGAACGTGCAGACTCCGCACAGACAGTGACCCAAGCTGGGAATTGAACTTGGGTCCCTGGTGCTGTGAGGCAGCAGTGCTAACCACTGTGCCACCCACTAATGTAGCATGGCCAATCCACCTGACCTGCACATCTTTGGAATGGAAAAGACAGCAGAATGAACTGATCGAGATAATTAAAATTATAAAGGGGGTTTACAGAGAGAAGATGCTTCCAGTTCTGTAGCAGTCCAACATCAGGGCTCATGATTATCAGATGCTTGCTAATAAATTCAGAAGCGTTTAGAATGTGGAACTTGCTACCAGAGCGAGTCATTGGGGTAAAATAACACAGATACATTTAAGGGTGTCACAGAGTGACATTTTGAGTATAGAATGTTCTTCAATGGGCTGAAGGGCCTTTCCTGCGCTGTACGACTCTATGGGGGAGTTTTCCTGTCCCGCCCGCCACGGGAATCGTAGTGAACGGGAGGGGGGTCGGACCATGCCGAGGTCCGTTGACCTCCGGCAGGATTTTCCGGTTTGAGGTCGAGTGTGGCGGGAAAGTCCCGCACTACAGCCTTTTCTCCGATGTGGTTGTTTTAATGGTGTCTGTTAAGGGTTCTGAGCATGTGCGGGTTTTGATGGGCTTTACAGTCTGCCAGAGTGCTCTCCCCGCGCCTGCCCCCTTTTCCCCGCGCCTGCCCCCCTTCTCCCCGCGCCTGCCCCCTTCTCCCCGCGCCTGCCCCCCTTCTCCCCGCGCCTGCCCCCCTTCTCCCCGCGCCTGCCCCCCCTTCTCCCCGCGCCTGCCCACCTTCTCCCCGCGCCTGCCCCCCTTCTCCCCGCGCCTGCCCCCCTTCTCCCCGCTCCTGTTTTCATAGTTAGTACTGCGGCCGAGTTAAAACTGTCTTTTGTTCTATGATATAAAGCAGATTGTTCTCCTGACCACACGCTCAACAATCCTTTTATTGTGGTTTCAAATTACCACAAAGGGTGAGCTGGACAGGCGCGGGGAGAAGGGGGCAGGCGCGGGAGAAGATGGCAGGCGCAGGGGAGAAGGGGGCAGGCGCGGGCAGAAGGGGGCAGGCGGCGGGGAGAAGGGGGGCAGGCGCAGGGGAGAAGGGGGCAGGCGCGGGGAGAAGGGGGCAGGCGCAGGGGAGAAGGGGGGCAGGCGCGGGAGAAGGGGGCAGGCGCGGGGAGAAGGGGGGCAGGCGCGGGGAGAAGGGGGCAGGCACGGGGAGAAGGGGGCAGGCGCAGGGGAGAAGGGGGCAGGCGCGGGCAGAAGGGGGCAGGCGTAGGGGAGAAGGGGGGCAGGCGCGGGGAGAAGGGGGCAGGCGCGGGGAGAAGGGGGGCAGGCACGGGGAGAAGGGGGGCAGGCGCAGGGAGAAGGGGCAGGCGCGGGGAGAAGGGGGCAGGCG
>NW_027591093.1:0-12500 GCF_964213995.1 Mustelus asterias
CTGCCGTGTTTCTCTTGGGTTCTGAGTGGAATCTCCCTGAGTGGAGGCTGGGTTTAGATGTGTGTGTGTGAGTGATCAGTGTAGGTGCTCAGAGACATGCTGTCCCATTGTCAGGAAACAGATGTCAACAGGAGATATTCAGAGAGAGAGTCAGTGCATTGTCACTGAGTGAGGTTAACACTCTCTGCAGTCCCCTCTTGCAGCAAGAATGGCCACATCCTGTCTCAATCAGCCTGGTCTCTGCGGCTTTAACAGCCTGTGTCTCTGCTCTGGATGTGGAGATGCCGGCGTTGGACTGGGGTGAACACAGTAAGAAGTCTCACAACACCAGGTTAAAGTCCAATTCTGTTCACAAACAGGGTCCACTCACCTGAAGAAGGAGCAGCGCTCCGAAAACTTGTGGCTTTTGCAACCAAAATAATCCTGTTGGACTTTAACCTGGTGTTGTTAAACTTGTTACTCTGCTCAGGGCCAGTGCATCAAAACCCTCCACCAAACTCTCAGCATGATCAAACACACAGACAATTCAGATCCCCACAGGGTCAGTACCGCACTGTCAGAGGGTCAGTACTGAGGGAGTGCCGCACTGTCACAGGGTCAGTACTGAGGGAGTGCCGCACTGTCAGAGGGTCAGGACTGAGGGAGTGCCGCACTGTCAGAGGGTCAGTACTGAGTGAGTGCCACACTGTCAGAGGGTCAGTACTGAGTGAGTGCCGCACTGTCAGAGGGTCAGGACTGAGGGAGTGCCGCACTGTCAGACGGTCAGTACTGAGGGAGTGCCGCACTGTCAGAGGGTCAGTACTGAGGGAGTGCCGCACTGTCAGAGGGTCAGTACTGAGGGAGTGCCGCACTGTCAGAGGGTCAGTACTGAGGGAGTGCTGCACTGTCAGAGGGTCAGTACTGAGGGAGTGCCGCACTGTCAGAGGGTCAGTGCTGAGGGAGTGCCGCACTGTCAGAGGGTCAGTCCAGAGGGAGTGCCGCACTGTCAGAGGGTCCGTACTGAGGGAGTTCTGCACTGTCAGAGGGTCAGTACTGAGGGAGTGCCGCACTGTCAGAGGGTCAGTACTGAGGGAGTGCCGCACTGTCAGAGGGTCAGTACTGAGGGAGTGCCGCACTGTCAGAGGGTCAGTACTGAGGGAGTGCCGCACTGTCAGAGGGTCAGTGCTGAGGGAGTGCCGCACTGTCAGAGGGTCAGTACTGAGGGAGTGCCGCACTGTCAGAGGGTCAGTACTGAGGGAGTGCCGCACTAGAGGGTCAGTGCTGAGGGAGTGCCGCACTGTCAGAGGGTCAGTACTGAGGGAGTGCCGCACTGTCAGAGGGTCAGTGTAACAGGAAGTGGAACATGTCCCCTGCATACGGAATGTCAAAGAGACACCCCGGAACGGGTTGGTGCCTGCTGAGGAAATCCCATGATGCAGTGGGTCACCTGCACCCCCCCTGAGATGGAGGGTCAGCTCTCCGGGGCACTGAGCTGATGGAGAAGGGGAGGAGTGCCCGTAATGTGGCCAAACATGTCCATCGATCCCAGAAAGCAGCAGGACAGGGGGAGAAGGTGGTGAAGAAGGCAAATGGGATCAAAGAATCATCGAGTCCCAACAGTGCAAAAGGAGGCCATTTGGCCCATCGAGTCTCACCGACAACAATCCCACCCAGGCCCTATCGCCATAACCCCAAGCATTTACCCTAGCTCCTCCCCCTGACACGAAGGGGCAATTTAACACGGCCAATCCACCCAACACACAATTTAACACGGCCAATCCACCCAACACACAATTTAACACGGCCAATCCACCCAACACACAATTTAACACGGCCAATCCACCCAACACACAATTTAACACGGCCAATCCACCCAACACACAATTTAACACGGCCAATCCACCCAACACACAATTTAACACAGCCAATCCACCCAACGCACAATTTAACACAGCCAATCCACCCAACACACAATTTAACACGGCCAATCCACCCAACACACAATTTAACATGGCCAATCCACCCAACACACAATTTAACACGGCCAATCCACCCAACACACAATTTAACACGGCCAATCCACCCAACACACAATTTAACACAGCCAATCCACCCAACGCACAATTTAACACAGCCAATCCACCCAACACACAATTTAACACGGCCAATCCACCCAACACACAATTTAACATGGCCAATCCACCCAACACACAATTTAACACGGCCAATCCACCCAACACACAATTTAACACGGCCAATCCACCCAACACACAATTTAACACGGCCAATCCACCCAACACACAATTTAACACAGCCAATCCACCCAACGCACAATTTAACACAGCCAATCCACCCAACACACAATTTAACACGGCCAATCCACCCAACACACAATTTAACACGGCCAATCCACCCAACACACAATTTAACACAGCCAATCCACCCAACACACAATTTAACACGGCCAATCCACCCAACACACAATTTAACATGGCCAATCCACCCAACACACAATTTAACACGGCCAATCCACCCAACACACAATTTAACACGGCCAATCCACCCAACACACAATTTAACACGGCCAATCCACCCAACACACAATTTAACATGGCCAATCCACCCAACACACAATTTAACATGGCCAATCCACCCAACGCACAATTTAACACAGCCAATCCACCCAACACACAATTTAACACGGCCAATCCACCCAACACACAATTTAACACGGCCAATCCACCCAACACACAATTTAACACGGCCAATCCACCCAACACACAATTTAACACGGCCAATCCACCCAACACACAATTTAACACGGCCAATCCACCCAACACACAATTTAACACGGCCAATCCACCCAACACACAATTTAAGCACGGCCAATCCACCTAATCTACACATCTTCGGACTGTGGGAGGAAACCGGAGCACCCGGAGGGACCCACGCGGACACGGGGAGAAGGTGCAGACTCCACACAGGAAGTGATCCAAGCCGGGAGTCAAACCCGGGTCCCTGGCGCTGTGAGGCAGCAGTGCTAACCACTGTGCCACCGTGCCTTTATTAGCCGGGGCAGAGAATATAGGAGTGGGGGGGGAGGTGGGGGTGTGGCGGGGTGGGGGGGGAGGGGAGGGGGGTGGTGTATGATGGGTCTGTATAAACGCTGGTTAGGCAACTTTTAGAGTACTGTGTGCAGTTCTGGTCACCACACTATTTGGAGGAAGTGATTGCACTGGAGAGGCTACAGAGGGGATTCACAGGGATGCTGCTGGGGCTGGAGAGTTACAGCTGTGAGGAGAGGCTGGCTAGGCTGGGATTGCTTTTCTTCGAGCAGGGAAGGCTGAGGGGGATCGAGGTGGTCAAAATAATGGGGGATGGAGATAGGGGAGATAGGAAGGAACTTTTCCCCTGAGCAGAGGGGTCAGTGACCAGGGGGCAGAGATTGAAGGTCAGGGGCAGGAGATTTAGAGGGGATTTGGGGAAAAACGCGTTCAGCCAGTGGGTGATGGGAATCTGGAACTCGCTGCCTGACAGGGTGGGAGAGGCGGGAATCCTCTAAGATGCTTGTAGATGAGCACTTGAAACACCATAGCAAACACGGCTACAGAACAAGTGCAACACATCACAGAAGGACAGGCGGCACGGTAGCGCAGTGGTTAGCACTGCTGCTTCACAGCTCCAGGGTCCCGGGTTCGATTCCTGGCTCGGGTCACTGTCTGTGTGGAGTTTGCACATTCTCCTCGTGTCTGCGTGGGTTTCCTCCGGGTGCTCCGGTTTCCTCCCACAGTCCAAAGATGTGCGGGTTAGGTTGATTGGCCAGGTTAAAAATTGCCCCTTAGTGTCCTGTGATGCGTAGGTTAGAGGGATTAGTGGGTAGATATGGGGGTTGGGATTGTGGTCGGTGCAGACTCGATGGGCCGAATGGCCTCTTTCTGTACTGTAGGGTTTCTATGATTTCTATGATTTAAACGGATGGGAGGAATGGCCTTTCAGTCTCGAGATCAGCTGAGGGGACGCCCTTGCCAGACCTCACCTGGAGAGAGCGAGGGACATTCTGGGCCCCACTCATTTGGAAAGGATACACTGAGGGAACGCAGTGGACGCTTACCACAACCAGACCGGGACTGCAAGGGTTTAACTACAAGTAGAGATTAAACACCAAGTGGGCTTGGCTCCCTGGAATTTAGCGAGTTAACCGGGGCGTGGGATTTCACCAAAGTTAAAAAGTTATGAATGAGAGCAGAGGGTGGCACGGTGGCACAGTGGTTAGAACTGTTACCTCACAGCGCCAAGGACCTGGGTTCAATTCTGGCCTTGGGTCACTGAGTACAGAGTCTGCACATTCTCCCCGTGTCTGCGTGGGTTTCCTTCGGGTGCGCCGGTTTCCTCCCACACTCCAAAGATGTGCAGGTTAGGTGGATTGGCCATGCTAAATTGCCCCTTAGTGTCCAAAGATGTGCAGGTTAGGTGGATTGGCCATGCTGAATTGTCCCTTAGTGTCCAAAGATGTGCAGGTTAGATGGATTGGCCATGCTAAATTGTCCCTTAGTGTCCAAAGATGTGTAGGTTAGTTGGATTGGCCATGCTGAATTGTCCCTTAGTGTCCAAAGATGTGCAGGTTAGATGGATTGGCCATGCTAAATTGTCCCTTAGTGTCCAAAGATGTGTAGGTTAGGTGGATTGGCCATGCTGAATTGTCCCTTAGTGTCCAAAGATGTGCAGGTTAGATGGATTGGCTATGCTAAATTGTCCCTTAGTGTCCAAAGATGTGTAGGTTAGGTGGATTGGCCATGCTGAATTGTCCCTTAGTGTCCAAAGATGTGCAGGTTAGATGGATTGGCTATGCTAAATTGTCCCTTAGTGTCCAAAGATGTGTAGGTTAGGTGGATTGGCCATGCTGAATTGTCCCTTAGTGTCCAAAGATGTGCAGGTTAGGTGGATTGGCCATGCTAAATTGCCACTTAGTGTCCAAAGATGTGCAGGTTAGATGGATTGGCCAAGCTAAATTGTCCCTTAGTGTCCAAAGAAGTGCAGATTGGGGGGATTGGCCATGCTAAATTGTCCCTTAGTGTCCAAAGATGTGCAGGTTAGGTGGATTGGCCATGCTAAATTGCCACTTAGTGTCCAAAGATGTGCAGGTTGGGGGGATTGGCCATGCTAAATTGTCCCTTAGTGTCCAAAGAAGTGCAGATTAGGTGGATTGGCCACCTAAATTGCCCCTTAGATTCCAAAAATGTGCAGGTTAGGTGGATTGGCCATGCAAAATTGTCCCTTAGTGTCCAAAGATGTTCAGGTGAGGGGGACTGGCCATCACCAAGGCCCCTTTGAGGCAGCACCTTCCAAACCCACGACCGCCACCATCTGGAAGGACAAGGGCAGCAGATACCTGGGAACACCCCCACCTGGAGGCTCCCCTCCGAGTCACTCATCATCCCGACTTGGGAATATATCAGCTCTTCCTTCACTGATCCAGGGTCAAAATCCTGAAACTCCTCCCTAACAGCACTATGGGTGTACCTACACCTCAGGAACTGCAGTGGGTTCAAGATGGCGGCTCACCCACCAACCCTTAAGCGATTTAGGGATGAAATGGTGAAATTGAGTTGGATTAAAGATGAGCTGTAGTCTCAGGAAGGGGAGGGATAGGTCAGAGGGAGCTGAAAGGCCTCCTCCTGTTCCATTTCCCAGTTGTGAGGACATTGATGATCCTTGGGGCAGGCCTTGATGGCCGAGTGGCATTATCCAGACTATTAATCCAGAAACTCAGCAAATGTTCTGGGGACCTGGGTTCGAATCCCGCCACGGTAGCTGGTGGAATTTGAATTCAATAAAAAATATCTGGAATTAAGAATCTACTGATGACCATGAAACCATTGTCGATTGTCGGGAAAACCCATCTGGTTCACTAATGTCCTTTGGAGAAGGAAATCAGCTGTCCTTACCCGGTCTGGCCGACATGTGACTCCGGAGCCACAGCAATGTGGTTGATTCCCAACTGCCCTCGGGCACCGAGGGATGGGCAATCAGCCAGCAACTCTGAGGGCCAACGAATAAAAACAGGATGAGAAACTTCATCGAGTCTTGCTGGATTTGATTGGTCAGAGAATCGTGCCTGAACTCGTGGTTCCAAAGTTTCTGGCACTGGATCTCCGAGGCGATATGGGAAAGTACTGGAATCGATCACGTACACGCTCTGTACAGGCGGGAGGGCTGAAGGTTCACCCTCGCAGGCAGAAATGGAATGGTCCAGTGTAGAGAGAGGCCATTCGGCCCCCTCTGTGCCAAGCTGGTGTCCCTGACAAGGGCCTCCTCACCACCCCCCTCTTCATCCTCCCCATCACCATCTCCTTCTATTCCTTTCTCCCTCTTGTCTTTATCCAGCTTAAATATATTGATACCACTCACCTCAACCACTCCCTGTGAGAGTGAGTCCCACATTCTCCCCACTCCCCGTGGGAGTGAGTCCCACATTCTCCCCACTCCCCCGTGGGAGCGAGTCCCACATTCTCCCCACTCCCCGTGGGAGCGAGTCCCACATTCTCCCCCACTCCCCCGTGGGAGCGAGACCCACATTCTCCCCACTCCCCTTGGGAGCGAGACCCACATTCTCCCCACTCCCCGTGGGAGCGAGTCCCACATTCTCCCCACTCCCCGTGGGAGCGAGTCCCACATTCTCCCCACTCCCCGTGGGAGCGAGTCCCACATTCTCCCCCACTCCCCGTGGGAGCGAGTCCCACATTCTCCCCCACTCCCCGTGGGAGCGAGTCCCACATTCTCCCCACTCCCCGTGGGAGCGAGTCCCACATTCTCCCCACTCCCCGTGGGAGCAAGTCCCACATTCTCCCCACTCCCCATGGGGGTGAGTCCCACATTCTCCCCACTCCCCATGGGGGTGAGTCCCACATTCTCCCCACTCCCCGTGGAAGCGAGTCCCACATTCTCCCCACTCCCCGTGTGAGCGAGTCCCACATTCTCCCCCACTCCCCGTGGGAGTGAGTCCCACATTCTCCCAACTCCCTGAGGGAGCGAGACCCACATTCTCCCCACTCCCCGTGGGAGCGAGTCCCACATTCTCCCCACACCCCGTGGGGGTGAGTCCCACATTCTCCCCACTCCCCGTGGGAGTGAGTCCCACATTCTCCCCACTCCCCGTGGGAGCGAGTCCCACATTCTCCCCACTCCCCGTGGGAGCGAGTCCCACATTCTCCCCCACTCCCCATGGGGGTGAGTCCCACAAGTCTCCCCACTCCCCGTGGGAGTGAGTCCCACAAGTCTCCCCATTCCCCATGGGGGTGAGTCCCACAATTCTCCCCACACCCCATGGGGGTGAGTCCCACATTCTCCGCACTCTCTGGGTAAAGCGGATTCTCCTGAATTCCCTGTTGGATTTATGAGTGACTGTCACATATCGATGACCCCCGAGGTTCTGGTCTGTTCTCGCTGCATCACCTTCATTCTGTGCCCTGTTGCAAGGCTGGGGAAACCCAAGAGGATTGTGTTAAATACCTGTTTGAGTAGTTCAGGGTGGGAATATCAGAACGATTGCTACTCAGTCTCATCCAATGCTGATGTTCCGTTTGTGATTCTTGGAAGGCTTGTTCTGGTAGTAAAAATGCCTCACTCTAACAATCAGTCCAAATACTTCCCCGAGCAAACTTTAAACAGTTTCCCCTCGGAAACGTTTGATTAGCAGAGCGTTACCAGAAACTGTGAGAGCAGGAAAGGTATAATTAGGCCTGTGGTTACGACATAGAATAGAATCAGTGAAACTCAGTGTAAGCGACCTGACCTCGCCTGAAGACTTCACCCCGCAAACCCAGCTCAGTGTCAATGTCAAACTGACCCATCAGGCAAACAGACAGCATACATTAAACCTGCCTGGAAAGCTGGTTAGTCCCACACTCAGAGCACTGTGCACAGTTCCAGTCTCCGTATCCCTCGGTTAGACCACACTCAGAGCACTGTGCACAGTTCCAGTCTCCGTATCCCTCGGTTAGACCCACACTCAGAGCACTGTGCACAGTTCCAGTCTCCGTATCCCTCGGTTAGACCACACTCAGAGCACTGTGCACAGTTCCAGTCTCCGTATCCCTCAGTTACACCCACACTCAGAGCACTGTGCACAGTTCCAGTCTCCCTATCCCTCGGTTAGACCCACACTCAGAGCACTGCGCACAGTTCCAGTCTCCATATCCCTCAGTTACACCCACACTCAGAGCACTGTGCACAGTTCCAGTCTCCGTATCCCTCGGTTAGACCACACTCAGAGCACTGTGCACAGTTCCAGTCTCCATATCCCTCGGTTAGACCCACACTGGGAGCACTGTGCACAGTTCCAGTCTCCATATCCCTCGGTTAGACCACACTCAGAGCACTGTGCACAGTTCCAGTCTCCGTATCCCTCGGTTAGACCCACACTGGGAGCACTGTGCACAGTTCCAGTCTCCATATCCCTCGGTTAGACCCACACTGGGAGCACTGTGCACAGTTCCAGTCTCCATATCCCTCGGTTAGACCCACACTGGGAGCACTGTGCACAGTTCCAGTCTCCATATCCCTCGGTTAGACCCACACTCAGAGCACTGTGCACAGTTCCAGTCTCCATATCCCTCGGTTAGACTACACTCGGAGCACTGTGCACAGTTCCAGTCTCCATATCCCTCGGTTAGACCACACTGGGAGCACTCTGCACAGTTCCAGTTTCCACATCCCTCGGTTAGACCACACTTGAATCACTGTGCTCAGTTCCAGTTTCCACATTCCTCGGTTAGACCCACACTGGGAGCACTGTGCACAGTTCCGGTCTCCATATCCCTCGGTTAGACCACACTGGGAGCACTCTGCACAGTACTGGTCTAAATATCCATCAACATTCAGGAGAAATGTCTGCACCTAGAGGCTGGGGAGAATGTGGGACTCGCTCCCACGGGGAGTGGGGAGAATGTGGGACTCACTCCCACGGGGAGTGGGGGAGAATGTGGGACTCACTCCCACAGGGAGTGGGGAGAATGTGGGACTCACTCCCACGGGGAGTGGGGAGAATGTGGGACTCACTCCCACGGGGAGTGGGGAGAATGTGGGACTCACTCCCACGGGGAGTGGGGAGAATGTGGGACTCACTCCCACGGGGAGTGGGGAGAATGTGGGACTCGCTCCCACGGGGAGTGGTTGAGGTGAATAGTAGCGATGTATTTCAGGGGGAAAGCTGGATAAACACATGAGGGGGAAAAGAGTAGAAGGAGATGGTGATGGGGGGAGATGGAGAGGGGTGTGAGGAGGAACACCAGCACGGAGCAGAGGGGCCAAGTGGCCTCTCTCTGCACTGGACTAGACATATCCCTGTAAATTCTCGCAGCCCAGATAACAAGCGTGAACCCACTCTGCTGGTTGGAGTCATACCTGGTACACAGGAAGATGGTTGTGTTTGTGGAGGGTCAGTCACCTCAGCTGCACGACATCTCTGCAGGAGTCCCTCAGGGTAGTGTCCGAGGCCCAACAATCTTCAGCTGCTTCACCAATGACCTTCCTTCCGTCGTACGGTCAGAAGTGGGGAAGTTCACCGATGATTGCACAATGTCCAGCACCATTCGCGACTCCTCAGATACTGGAGCAGACTCCACCGCGCTGTGGGACAGCAAGTTCCTCAAACTCACCACCCTCTGCGAGAAGTAGTTCCACCTCTTCTCAGTTTTAAAGCTACCGCCTCTCAACCTATACCTGTGACCTCTTGTTCGAGACTGTCTCACAACGGGAAACATTTGTTTGACATTCACTTTATCAATACCTTATCCCTCGATCAGATTCCCTCTCATCCTTCTGAACTCCAGTAAGTATAAGGACAAAATGTTTAATCCCTCCCCATACATCAACCCTTTCATCCCCAGAATTAATCTGCTGAATCTCCTCTGAACTGCCTCCAAAACCACATCCTTCCTCAAATAAGGAGACCAGAATTGGACACAATACTCCCGATGTGGTCTCACCAACATCCGATACAATTGCAACAACACTTCTCTACTTTTACACTCCAACCCCTTTGCAATAAATGCCAACATCCCATTTGCCTTTTATATTCCACGCTGCACCTGTGCTTTCTCCGATTCATGAACACAGAAATCATAGAAACCCTACAGTGCAGAAGGAGGCCATTCGGCCCATCGAGTCTGCACCGACCACAATCCCACCCAGGCCCTACCCCCACATATTTACCCGCTAATCCCTCTAACCTACGCATCTCAGGACTCTAAGGGGCAATTTTTAACCTGGCCAATCAACCTAATCCGCACATCTTTGGACTGTGGGAGGAAACCGGAGCACCCGGAGGAAACCCACGCAGACACGAGGAGAATGTGCAAACTCCACACAGACAGTGACCCGAGCCGGGAATCGAACCCGGGACCCTGGAGCTGTGAAGCAGCAGTGCTAACCACTGTGCTACCGTGCCGCCCACAGATATCCAGATCCCTCTGTCCGGATGCATTTTGAATCTGCTTTCCGTTTATAATAATTTGCCTTTCTATTTTTTCTGCCAAAATGAATAACGTCACACTTATCCACATTAAACTCCATCTGCCAGATTCTGGCCCATTCTCCGAGGCTATCTATGTCCGTCTTTATCTGGATCTTTATCTAATCCATCACGCAAACCAGCCTCCCATCCATTGACTCTGTCTACACTTCCCGCTGCCTCGGGAAAAGCAGCCAGCATAATTAAGGACCCCCCACGCACCCCGGACATTCTCTCTTCCACCTTCTTCCGTCGGGAAAAAGATACAAAAGTCTGAGGTCACGTACCAACCGACTCAAGGACAGCTTCTTCCCTGCTGCTGTCAGACTTTTGAATGGACCTACCTTGCATTAAGTTGATCTTTCTCTACACCCTAGCTATGACTGTAACACTACATTCTGCACCCTCCCATTTCCTTCTCTATGAACGGTATGCTTTGTATAGCGCACAAGAAACAATTCTTTTCACTGTGCGTTAATACATGTGACAATAATAAATCAAATCAAATCAAATCATTGTTTCCCACCAACATCTGAACCAGGGTCAGGAGGAGGCCATTTGGCCCATCCAGTCTGCTTTTCCCATTCTATAAAATAGTGGCTGACCTGATTGTAGTCAAAGTGTGAGGGTGAGTGTGAGGGTCATAGAGTCATAGAGGTTTATAGCATGGAAACAGGCCCTTCGGCCCAACTTGTCCATGCCGCCCTGTTTTTACCATTAAGCTAGTCCCAATTGCCCACGATTGGTCCATATCCCTCTATACCCATCGTACCCATGTAACTGTCTAAATGCTTTTTAAAAGACAAAATTGTACCCACCTCTACTACTGCCTCTGGCAGCTTGTTCCAGACACTCACCACCCTCTGTGTGAGAAAATTGCCCCTCTGGACGCTTTTGTATCTCTCCCCTCTCACCTTAAACCTATGTCCTCTAGTTTTAGATTCCCCTGCCTTTGGGAAAAGATATTGACTATCTAGTTGATCTGTGCCCCTCATTATTTTATAGACCTCTATAAGATCATCCCTCAGCCTCCTACGCTCCAGGGAAAAAAGTCGCAGTCTATCCAGCCTCTCCCTATAATTCAAACCATGAAGTCCCGGTAGCATCCTAGTAAATATTTTCTGCACTCTTTTTAGTTTAATAATATCCTTTCTATAGTAGGGTGACCAGAACTGCACTCAGTATTCCAAGTGTGGCCTTACTAATGTCTTGTACAACTTCAACAAGACGTCCCAACCCCTGTATTCAATGTTCTGACCAATGAAACCAAGCATGCCGAATGCCTTCTTCACCACTCTGTCCACCTGTGACTCCACTTTCAAGGAGCTATGAACCTGTACCCCTAGATCTCTTTGCTCTGTAACTCTTCCCAATGCCCTACCATTCACTGAGTAAGTCCTGCCCTGGTTCGATCTACCAAAATGCATCACCTCGCATTTGTCTAAATTAAACTCCATCTGCCATTCGTCAGCCCACTGGCCCAATTGATCAAGATCCCGTTGCAATTGGAGATAACTTTCTTCACTGTCCACTATGCCACCAATCTTGGTGTCATCTGCAAACTTACTAACCATGCCTCCTATATTCTCATCCAAATCATTAATATAAATGACAAATAACAGTGGGCCCAGCACTGATCCCTGAGGCACACCGCTGGTCACAGGCCTCCAGTTTGATAAACAACTCTCGACAACCACCCTCTGGCTTCTGTCAAGAAGCCAATTTTGTATCCATTTGTCTACCTCACCCTGGATCCTGTGAGATTTAACCTTATGCAACAACCTACCGTGCGGTACCTTGTCAAAGGCCTTGCTAAAGTCCATGTAGACAACATCAACTGCACTGCCCTCATCGACCTTCTTGGTTACCCCTTCAAAAAACTCCATCAAATTTGTGAGACATGATTTTCCACTCACAAAGCCATGCTGACTGTCCCTAATCAGTCCTTGTGTCTCTAAATGCCTGTAGATCCTGTCTCTCAAAATACCTTTTAAAAACTTAACCACTACAG
>NW_027591093.1:17500-25000 GCF_964213995.1 Mustelus asterias
GCCTGCTGCCACCCTGGTGCATCATGGGCAACGTTGGGAGCTGGGGGTGAGAGGCCGTGGGACGTAGTACCTGTGGGTGCCAGGTCACGAATGGAGACCGTGTCTACCGCTCGTCGTGATACGCCACATGGCGTATTGGGGGTTGGCGTGGAGGAGCCGGACCGTTTCGACCAGGGGGTCCGATTTATGGGTCCGCACGTGCTTCCGGAGCAGGACAGGGCCTGGGAACGTCAGCCAAGACAGTAGTGAGGTCCCAGAGGAGGACTTCCTGGGGAAAACAAACATTCGTTCATGAGGGGTGGCGTTGGTAGCCATGCACAGTAGTGACCTAATCGAGTGTAGCGCATCAGGGAGGACCTCTTCCCAGCGGGAGACTGGAAGACCCTTAGACCGGAGAGCTAATAAAACGGCCTTCCAGACAGTCGCGTTCTCCCTCTCCACCTGTCCGTCCCCCCTGGGGTTGTAGCTGGTGGTCCTACTCGAGGCTATGCCTTTGGAGAGCAGGTACTGGCGCAGCTGGTCACTCATAAAAGAGGAACCCCAGTCGCTATGAATATAGCTGTGGGAACCGAACAGGGTGAAGAGGCTGTGCAGGGCCCTGACGACCGTGGCCGAGGTCATATCCGGGCAGGGAATAGCGAAGGAGACCCGCGAATACTCATCGCTGACATTGAGGAAGTATATGTTGTGGTCAGAGGAGGGGAGGGGGCCTTTGAAGTCAACGCTCAGGCGTTCGAAAGGGCGGGTGGCTTTGATGAGGTGCGCTCTGTCTGGCCGATAGAAGTGCGGCTTGCACTCTGCACAGACTTGGCAGTGCCTAGTTACAGACCTGACTTCCCCGATGGAATAGGGCAGGTTCCGGGTCTTGATGAAGTGGAAGAACCTGGTCACCCCCCGGGTGGCAGAGGTCGTCGTGGAGAGTCTGTAATCGGTCTAGGTTTGCGCTGGCACAGGTCCTCCGGGACAGGGCGTCCGGGGCTCATTGAGCTTCCCAGGCTGGTATAAAATGTCGTAATTGTAGGTGGAGAGCTCGGTCCTCCACCTCACAATCTTATCATTCTTGATTTTGCCCCGCTGTGCGTTACTGAACATAAAGGCAACGGACCGTTGGTCTGTGAGCAGGGTGAACCGTTTGCCAGCTAAGTCGCGGCGCCAGTGCCGCACAGCCTCCACGATGGCTTGTGCCTCTTTTTCGACAGAGGAGTGTCGAATTTCAGGGCCTTGGAGGGTGCGTGAGAAGAAGGCCATGGGTCTGCCCGCCTGGTTAAGAGTGGCGGCTAGGGCAAAATCAGACGCATCGCTCTCCACCTGGAGAGTGTGAATGTGTGTGTGAGAGTGAGTGTGTGTGTGTGTGCGAGAGTGAGTGTGAATGTGTGAGTGAGTGAGTGTGTGTGTGAGAGTGAGTGTGAATGTGTGTGTGAGAGTGAGTGTGTATGTGTGTGCGAGAGTGAGTGTGAATGTGTGTGTGAGAGTGAGTGTGTGTGTGTGTGCGAGAGTGAGTGTGAATGTGAGTGTGTGTGTGTGTGCGAGAGTGAGTGTGAATGTGTGTGTGTGTGTGTGAGAGTGTGTGTGTGTGAGAGTGAGTGTGAATGTGTGTGTGTGAGTGAGTGTGTGCGAGAGTGAGTGTGAATGTGTGTGTGTGTGTGTGTGACAGTGAGTGTGAGAGTGTGTGTGAGAGTGTGAATGTGAGTGAGTGAGTGTGTGAGTGTGTGTGTAATGATATAGAACCTTAGAAAATTACAGCTCAGAAACAGGCCTTTTGGCCCTTCTTGTCTGTGCCGAACCATTTTATGCCTAGTCCCACTGACCTGCACTTGGACCATATCCCTCCACACCCCTCTCATCCATGAACCCGTCCAAGTTTTTCTTAAATGTTAAAAGTGACCCCGCATTTACCACTTTATCCGGCAGCTCATTCCACACTCCCACCACTCTCTGCGTGAAGAAGCCCCCCCTAATATTCCCTTTCAACTTTTCTCCTTTCACCCTTAACCCATGCCCTCTGGTTTTTTTCTCCCCTAGCCTCAGCGGAAAAAGCCTGCTTGCATTCACTCTATCTATACCCATCAAAATCTTATACACCTCGATCAAATCTCCCCTCAATCTTCTACGCTCCAGGGAATAAAGTCCCATCCTATTCAATTTCTCTCTGTAACTCAGCTTCTCAAGTCCCGGCAACATCCTTGTGAACCTTCTCTGCACTCTTTCAATCTTATTTACATCCTTCCTGTAACTAGGTGACCAAAACTGTACACAATACTCCAAATTCGGCCTCACCAATCCTTATATAACCTTACCATAACACTCCAACTTTTATACTCGATACTCCAATTTATAAAGGCCAATGTACCAAAGGCACTCTTTACGACCCTATCCACCTGTGACGTCACTTTTAGGGAATTCTGTACCTGTATTCCCTGATCCCTCTGTTCAACTGCACTCTTCAGAGTCCTACCATTTACCCTGTACGTTCTACTTTGGTTTGTCCTTCCAAAGTGCAATATCTCACACTTGTCTGCGTTAAATTCTATTTGCCATTTTTCAGCCCATTTTTCTAGTTGGTCCAAATCCCTCTGCAAGCTTTGAAAACCTTCCTCACTGTCCACACCTCCAATCTTTGTATCATCAGCAAACTTGCTGATCCAATTTACCACATTATCATCCAGATCATTGATATAGATGACAAACAACAATGGACCCAACACCGATCCCTGCGGCACACCACTAGTCACAGGCCTCCACTCAGAGAAGCAATCCTCCACAACCACTCTCTGGCTTCTTCCATTGAGCCAGTGTCTTATCCAATTTACTACCTCCCCATGTATACCCAGCGACTGAACATTCCTAACTAACCTCCCATGAGGGACCTTGTCAAAGGCCTTGCTGAAATCCAGGTAGACAACATCCACCGCCTTCCCTTCATCCACTTTCCTGGTAACCTCCTCGAAAAACTCTAATAGATTGGTCAAACATGACCTACCACGCACAAAGCCATGTTGACTCTCCCTAATAAGTCCCTGTCTATCCAAATATTTGTAGATCCTATCCCTTATCACACCTTCCAATAACTTGCCCACCACCGACGTCAAACTTACTGGCCGATAATTTCCCGGATTTCTTTTGAACCTTTTTTAAACAACGGAACAACATGAGCCACCCTCCAATCATCCGGCACCTCCCCCGTGAATACTGACATTTTAAATATGTCTGCCAGGGCCCCTGCAAGTTCAACACGAGCTTCCCTCAAGGTCCGTGGGAATACCCTGTCCGGTCCTGGGGATTTATCCACTCTGATTTGCCTCAAGACAGCGAGCACCTCCTCTCCTTTAATCTGTAACGGTTCCATGGCCTCCCTACCTGTTTGCCCTATTTCCGTAGACTCCATGCCTGTTTCCTCAGTAAATACGGATGCAAAAAAACCATTTAGTATCTCCCCCATCTCTTTTGGTTCCATACACAGTCTACCACTCTGGTCTTCAAGAGGACCAATTTTATCCCTCACTATCCTTTTGCTCCTAACATACCCATAGAAGCTCTTTGGATTTTCCTTCACTCTATCTGCCAAAGCAACCTCATGTCTTCTTTTAGCCTTCCTGATTTCCCTCTTAAGTAGCTTCTTGCACTTTTTATACTCCTCGAGCATCTGATCTGTTCCTTGCTGCCTGTACATTTCGTACAACTCTCTCTTCCTCTTAATCAGTGTTACAATCTCCCTCGAGAACCAAGGTTCCTTATTCCGATTTACTTTGCCTTTAATCCTGACAGGAACATACAAACTCTGCACTCTCAAAATTTCTCCTTTGAAGGCCTCCCACTTTCCATTTACATCCTTACCAGAGAACAGCCTGTGCCAATCCACACTTCCCAGATCCCTTCTCATTTCATCAAATTTGGCCTTTTTCCAGTTCAGAACTTCAACCCGAGGACCAGATCTATCCTTATCCATGATCAGGTTGAAACTAATGGCATTATGATCACTGGATCCAAAGTGTTCCCTCACACTCACATCCATCACCTGCCCTAACTCATTTCCCAATAGGAGATCCAATATCGCATCCTCTCTAGTCGGCACCTCTATATATTGATGTAGAAAATTCTCCTGAACACATTTTACAAACTCTACCCCGTCTAAACCTTTAACAGTATGCGAGTCCCAATCTATATGTGGAAAATTAAAATCCCCTCCTCTCACAACTTTGTGTTTCCTGCAGTTGTCAGCTATCTCTCCGCTGATTTGCTCCACCAATTCTCGCTGACTATTGTGTGGGCTATAATACAAGCCCATTAATGTGGTCATACCTTTCCTGTTTCTCAGCTCCACCCATAGGGCCTCTGTAGACAAGCTCCCTAATCTATCCTGCCCGAGTACCGCTGTAACATTTTCCCTGACCAACAATGCCACCCCCCCCACCTTTTATCCCTCTGCCTCTATCCCGCCTGAAACATTGGAACCCTGGAACATTGAGCTGCCAGTCCTGCCCCTCCTGTAGCCAAGTTTCACTAATGGCTATAATGTCATATTTCCACGTGTCTATCCACGCCTTCAGCTCATCTGCCTTCCCCACAATACTCCTGGCATTGAAATAGACACACCTCAAAAGGTTATTTCCACCACACTCTACCCTTCCATTTGTGATTTTGCTTGAACTAACCTGTCTTTTTACCCCTGCTCCACTATCTGCTCTGGCCCTCTGGTTCCCACCCCCCTGCAAATCTAGTTTAAACGCTCCCCAATAACACTAGCAAATCTCCCTGCAAGTATATTGGTCCCCTTGTAGTTTAGGTGTAACCCGTCTCTCTTGTACAGGTCCCACCTGCCCCAGAAGAGGTCCCAATGATCCAAGAACTGGAAACCCTGCCCCCTGCACCAGTTCCTCAGCCACGTGTTCATCCGCCCGAGCATCCTACTCCTGCCCTCACTGACACGTGGCTCAGGCAGCAATCCTGAGACTATCACCCTCGGGGTCCTGCTTTTTAACTTCCTTCCAAGCTCTCTGTACTCACTCTTTAGGACCTCCTCACTCTTCCTTCCCACGTGTGTGTGTGAGAGTGTGTGTGTGTGTGTGTGTGTGTGTGTGTGTGTGTGAGTGTGTGTGTGTGTGTGAGTGTGTGTGTGTGTGAGTGTGTGTGTGTGAGTGTGTGTGAGAGTGTGAATGTGAGTGAGAGTGTGTGTGTGTGTGTGTGAGAGCGTGAATGTGAGTGAGAGTGTGTGTGTGTGAGTGTGTGTGTGTGTGAGTGTGTGTGAGAGTGTGAATGTGAGTGAGAGTGTGTGTGTGTGTGAGAGCGTGAATGTGAGTGAGAGTGTGTGTGTGTGAGTGTGTGTGTGTGTGTGAGTGTGTGTGAGAGTGTGAATGTGAGTGAGAGTGTGTGTGAGAGTGTGAGTGAGAGTGTGTGTGTGTGAGTGTGTGAGTGTGTGTGAGAGTGTGAATGTGAGTGAGAGTGTGTGTGTGTGAGTGTGTGTGTGAGTGTGAGAGTGTGTGAGAGTGTGAATGTGAGTGAGAGTGTGTGTGAGAGTGTGAGTGAGAGTGTGTGTGTGTGAGTGTGTGTGTGTGAGAGTGTGAATGTGAGTGAGAGTGTGTGTGTGTGAGTGTGTGTGTGTGAGAGTGTGTGAGAGTGTGAATGTGAGTGAGAGTGTGTGTGAGAGTGTGAGTGAGAGTGTGTGTGTGTGAGTGTGTGAGTGTGTGTGAGAGTGTGAATGTGAGTGAGAGTGTGTGTGTGTGAGTGTGTGTGTGTGAGAGTGTGTGAGAGTGTGAATGTGAGTGTGAGTGTGTGTGAGAGTGTGAGTGAGAGTGTGTGTGTGTGAGTGTGTGTGTGTGAGAGTGTGTGAGAGTGTGAATGTGAGTGAGAGTGTGTGTGTGTGAGTGTGTGTGAGTGTATGTGTGTGTGTGAGAGTGTGTGAGAGTGTGAATGTGAGTGAGAGTGTGTGTGTGTGAGTGTGTGTGAGTGTATGTGTGTGTGAGTGTGTGAATGTGAGTGAGTGTGAATGTGTGAGAGTGTGAGTGAGTGTGTTTGATTTTGATTTGATTTATTATTGTCACATGTATTGGGAGACAGTGAAAAGTATTGTTTCTTGCGCGCTATACAGGCAAAGCTTACTGTTCATAGAGAAGGAAAGGAGAGTGCAGAATGTAGTGTTACAGTTATAGCTAGGGTGTAGAGAAAGATCAACTTAATGCGAGGTAGGTCCATTCAAAAGTCTGACGGCAGCAGGGAAGAAGCTGTTCTTGAGTCGGTTGGTCCGTGACCTCAGACTTTTGTATCTTTTTCCTGACGGAAGAAGGTGGAAGAGAGAATGTCCGGGGTGCGTGAGGTCCTTAATTATGCCGGCTGCTTTTCCCGAGGCAGTGGGAAGTGTAGACAGAGTCAATGGATGGGAGGCTGGTTTGCGTGATGGATTGGGCTACATTCACGACCTTTTGTAGTTCCTTGCGGTCTTGGGCAGAGCAGGAGCCATACCAAGCTGTGATACAACCAGAAAGAATGCTTTCTATGGTGCATCTGTAAAAGTTGGTGACAATGTTTCTGAGAGAGTGTGTGTGTGAGAGGATGTGAGAGAGTGTGTGTGTGTGTGAGAGAAAGGGAGTGTGTGTGTGTGTGTCTGTATGCAAGGGTGTGTGTGTGTGCGAGAGTGAGTGTGAATGTGTGTGTGTGCGAGAGTGAGTGTGTGTGAGAGTGAGTGTGTGTGTATGAGAGTGTGTGTGTGTGCGAGAGTGTGTGTGTGAGAGAGAGAGTGTGCGTGTGAGAGCGAGTGTGTGTGTGCGAGAGTGAGTGTGTGAGAGAGAGTGTGTGTGTGCGAGAGTGAGTGTGTGTGCGAGAGTGAGTGTGTGAGAGAGTGTGTGTGTGCGAGAGTGTGTGTGTGAGTGAGTGTGTGTGTGCGAGAGTGTGTGTGTGTGAGAGAGTGTGTGTGTGTGCGAGAGTGAGTGTGTGTGTGCGAGAGTGAGTGTGTGAGAGAGAGTGTGTGTGTGTGCGAGAGTGTGTGTGTGAGTGAGTGTGTGTGTGCGAGAGTGTGTGTGTGTGAGAGAGTGTGTGTGTGTGCGAGAGTGAGTGTGTGCGCGAGAGTGAGTGTGTGTGCGAGAGTAAGTGTGTGTGCGAGAGTGAGTGTGTGTGAGAGAGTGAGTGTGTGTGTGTGAGAGAGTGTGTGTGTGTGAGAGTGAGTGTGTGTGTGTGAGAGTGAATGTGTGTGTGTGAGAGTGAGTGTGTGTGTGAGAGTGAATGTGTGTGTGTGAGAGAGAGTGTGTGTGAGAGAGAGTGAGTGTGTGTGTGTGCGAGAGTGAGTGTGTGTGTGTGAGAGTGAGTGTGTGTGTGAGAGAGTGTGTGTGTGAGAGAGTCATTGTGTGTGTGAGAGAGTGAGTGTGAATGTGTGCGAGAGTGAGTGTGTGTGTGTGAGAGTGAGTGTGTGTGTGTGAGAGTGAATGTGTGTGTGAGAGAGTGAGTGTGTGTGTGTGAGAGAGAGTGTGTGTGTGAGAGTGAGTGTGTGTGTGTGAGAGATAGTGTGTGTGT